>NW_027141021.1:0-97500 GCF_036365525.1 Heterodontus francisci
CCTTTCGTCTTATTATCTTCCATCCTCTTTCTTTCTTTTTATTCATTCTTTCTCCATCCTCTCTTTCTTCTTTTATTATTCTTTCCATCCCTTCTTTTCTTTCTTTTATTATTCTTTCCATCCTCATTTCGTTCTTTTTCTTCTCATTTCCATCCTCTTTCTTCTTTTATTATTCTTCCCATCCTCTTTTCTTTCTTTTACTTATTCTTTTCCATCCTCTCTGTCTTCTTTTTATTATTCATTTCCATCCTCTTTTCTTTCTTTTTCTTATTCTTTTCCATCCTCTTTTTCTTTCTTTTAATTATCATTCACCATTCTTTCTTTTCTTATTCTCATCCATCCTTTTTCTTTCTTTTATTATTCTTTTCCACCCTATTTTCTTTTTATTATAATTCATTTCCATCCCCTTTTCTTTCTATTTATTACTCTTCTCCCTCCTCTTTTTCTTTCATTTTATTATTCTTCCCCATCCCCTTTTTCTTTCTTATTATTAGTCTTTTCCATCCTCTTTTCCTTCTATCTATTATTCTTTTCCATCCTCTTCTTCTCTCTTTTATTATTCTTTTCCCTCCTCTTCTTCATTAGTTTTCTTATTCATTTCCATCCTCTGTTTCTTTCTCTTCTTATTCTTGTCCATCCTCTTTTCTTTCTTTCTTATTCTATCCATCCTCTTTTCCTTCCGTTCAATTATCCACCAGCCTCTTTTTCGTTCTTTTCTCAATCTTTTCCATCCTCTTTTCTTTCTTTCTATTATTCTTTCCATCCTCATTTTCTTTCTTTTTCTTATTCATTTCCATCCTCTTTTTATTTCTTTTTATTATTCTTTTACATCCTCTTTTCTATCTTTTTCTCATTCTTTTCCATTCTCTTTCTCTTTCTTTTCATTATACTTTTCCATCCTCTTATTCTTGCTGTTAATTATTCTTTTCCATCCTCTTATTCTTTCTTTTATTATCCTTCTCCATCCTCATTTCGTTGCTTTCCTTATTCTTTTCCATCCTCTTTCCTTTATATTATTATTGCGTACTCCATCCTCATTTTCTCTCCTTTTCACATTCTTTTCCATTCTCTTCTCTTTCTTTTCATATACTCCACACCCCCTATCTATCACACACACCCCCCCCCCCCCTTCTTCTTGCTTCCCCTCGCGTCTCACCCACCCCGAGAGCACACCCCCTCCCCACCCACCCCCACTCCAACCCCACCCTCACCCCAACACACCACCCCCACAACCATTCACCACCCCCCCCCCCCACCCCCAACCCCACAACCAACCCCACCCCCAGCCCCACCCACCCCTCACTAACACTCCAGCACCCCCCCCACCCTCCCCCTCTACAACCTCCCCCGCCCCCCTCCCTCCACCTTCTACACACATCACTACCCCTCCCCACCCCCACCCCACCCACACCCAACCCCACCCGCTCCCCTCCACACTCCCCCTCATCAACCCCACCCCCCCCCCACCACCCCCCCCACATCAAACCCACCACCACCCCCACCCTCCCCCTCAACCTACCCCTCCCCCACACCCACCTCCCCCTCTACATTCCCCACCTCTCCCCTCCCTCCCCCTCTACATAAATCCCCCCGCCCATCCAGCCCCTCTTCATTCCACTCCCCTCCTCCCACCCTCCCCCTCTACATTCCCTCCCCCTCCTCTCCCTCCCCCTCTTCATTCCCATCCACCTCCCCACCATCCTCCTCTTCATTCCCCTCCACCACCCCTCGCTCCGCCTCTTCATTCCCTCCACCACTCACTCCTTCCCCCTCTTCATTCCCCTCCACCACCACCTCCCTCCCCCTTTGCATTTTCCTCCACCACCCCATCCCGCCCCTCTGTCTTTCTCCTCTACACCCACTCCCTCCCCCTTTTCATTCCCGATCCAACACCACCACCCTCCCCCACTTTATTCCCCTCCACCACCCCTCCCTCCCCCTTCATTCATCTCCACCTCCCCTCCCTCCATTATCCATCACCAACCCCTCCCTCCCCCTCTTCATTCCCCTCCTCCTTCCCCTCTCTCCTCCCCCTCTTCATTCCCATCCAACACCCCCTCCTTCCTTCTCTTCATTCCCCTCCACCAACCCCTCCCTCCCTCTTCATTTTTCCTCCACCACCCCCTCTCTCCCCCTCTTTCATTCCCATCCTCCTCCCCCTCCCTCCCCATCTTCATTCCCCTCCACAAACCCCTCTCCCCTCTTCATTCCCCTCCACCACCCCTGCCTCCCTCTCTTCATTCCCCTCAAGCTCCCCCTTCCCTCACCTTCTTCATTCTTCACCAAGCCCTTCCTGCCCCTCTTCATTCCACTCCACCTCCCCCTCCCTCCCTCACTTCATTCCCCTCCACCTCCACTCCCTCCCCCTCTTCATTCCCATCCACCTCCCCCACCCTCCTACTCTTCATTCCCCCTCCACCACCTCCTCCCTCCCCCTCTTCATTCCCCTCCACCACTCCCTCCCTCCCTCTCTTCATTCCCCTCCACCATCCCTCCCTCCCCCTCTCATTCTCCACCACCACCCCCACCCTCCCCTCTTCTTTCTCCTCCACCACCCCCTCCACCCCTCTTCATGCTCCACCACACCCCCACCCTCCCCCTCTTCTTTCTCCTCCACCACCTCCCTCCCTCCCCCCTCATTCCCCTCCACCACCCCCTCCCTCCGCCTCTTCATTCCCCTCCACCACTCCCTCCCTCCCCCTCTTCTTTCTCCTCCACCACCCACACCCTCCCCCTCTTCATTCCCCTCCACAACCACTCCCTCCTCCCCTCTTCATACCCTACACATCCCCCTCCCTCTCCCTCTCCATTCCCCTCCAGCTCCCCTTCTCTCCCCATCTTCATTCTACTCCACCACCCACACCCTTCCCCTCTTCATTCCCCGCCACCTGCCCCTCCCTCCCCATCTTCATTCTCCTGCACCACCCCCTCCCCCTACCTCTTCATTCCCACTCCACCAACCCCTCCCTCCACCTCTTCATTCCCCTACACATCCCCGCCCGCTCCCTCTCCATTCCCCTCCAGCTCCCCCTCACTCCCCCTCTTCATACCCCTCCAGCACCCCCTCCCTCCCCCTCTTCATTCCCATCCACCTCCCCCTCCCTCCCCATCTTCATTCCCTCCACCACTCCTCCCTCCCCCTCTTCATTCCATCCTCCTCCCCCTCCCTCCCCATCTTCATTCCCCTCCACAACCTCTCCCTCCCACTCATAATTCCCCTCCACACCCCCTGCCTCCCTCTCTTCATTCCCCTCAAGCTCCCCCTCCCTCCCCCTCTTCATTATTCACCAGACCTTCCTGCCCCTCTTCATTCCACTCCACCTCCCCTCCCTCCCTCTCTTCATTCCCCTCCACCTCCTCTCCTCCCCCTCTTCATTCCCATCCACCTCCCACCGTCCTCCTCTTCTTTCCCCTCTACCACCCCCTCCCTCCCCCTCTTCATTCCCCTCCACCACTCACTTCCTTCCCCCTCTTCATTCCCCGCCACCACCACCTCCCTCCCCCTTTGCATTTTCCTCCACCACCCCATCCGCCCCCCTCTTCTTTCTCCTCTACCACCCACTCCCTCCCCCTTTTCATTCCGCATCCAACACCACCACCCTCCCCACTTTATTCCCCTCCACCACCCCTCCCTCCCCCCTTCATTCATCTCCACCTCCCCCCTCCCTCCATTATCCATCACCAACCCTCCCTCCCCACTTGCATACCCCTCCACCACCCCCTCCCTCCGCATCTTCATTCCCATCCACCACCCCCTCCCTCCCTCCTCTTCATTCCCCAACACCACCCCCTCCCTCCCCCTCTTCATTCTCCTCCACCACCCCCTCCCTCTCTTCATTCCCCAACACAACCCCCTCCCTCCGCATCTTCATTCCCATCCACCACCCCCTCCCTCCCTCTCTTCATTCCCAACACCACCCCCTCCCTCCCCCTCTTCATTCTCCTCCACCACCCCCTCCCTCTCTTCATTCCCCAACACCACCCCCTCCCTCCGCATCTTCATTCCCATCCACCACCTCCTCCCTCCCCCTCTTTATTCCCCTACACCTCCCCCTCCCTCTCCCTCTTCATTCTCCTCCACCACCCCCTCCCTCTCCATCTTCATTCCCCTCCAGCTCCCCCTCACTCCCCTCTTCATACCCTCCACCACCCCCTCCCTCCCCCTCTCATTCCCATCCTCCTCCCCCTCCCTCCCCCTCTTCATTCCCATCCACCTACCCCTCCCTTCCCATCTTCATTCTCCTCCACCACCCCCTCACTCCCCCTCTTCATTCCCCTCCACACCCCCTCCCTCCCCCTCTTCATTCCCCTACACCTCCCCCTCCCTCCCCCTCTTCATTCCCCCCACCACTCCCTCCCTCCCCATCTTCATTCCCATCCTCCTCCCCCTCCCTCCCCCTCTTCATTCCCTCCACCACCCCTCCCTCCCCCTCTTCATTCCCCTCCACCACCCCCTCCCTCCTCTCTTCATTCCCCGATACCTCCCCCTCCCTCTGCCTCTCCATTCCCCTCCACCACCCCCTCCCTCCCCCTCTTCATTCCCCTCCACAACCCTCTCCCTCCCCCTCTTCATTCCCCTCCACTTACCCCTCCCTCCCACTCTTATTCCCCTCCACCACCCCTCCCTCCCCCTCTTCATTCCCCTCCACCACTCACTCCCTCCCCCTCTTCATTCCCCTCCACCACCACCTCCCTTCCCCCTCTGCATTTTCCTCCACCACCCCATCCCTCCCCCTCTTCTTTCTCTTCCACCACCCACTCCCTCCCCCACTTTATTCCCCTCCACCTCCCCCTCCCTCCATTATCCATCACCAACCCCTCCCTCCTATTTTCATACCCCTCCACCACCCCCTCCCTCCGCATCTTCATTCCCATCCACCTCCCCCTCCCTACACCTCGTCATTCCCCTCCACCACTCCGTCCCTCCCCCTTTTCGTTCCCCTCCACCTCCCCCGACCTCCCCTCTTCATTCCCCTCCACCTCCCCTCCCTCCCCCTCCTCATTCCCCTCCGACTCCCCCTCCCTCCCCCTCTTCATTCTCCTCCACCACCAGCTCCTCCCCTTCTTCTTTCTCCTCCACCACCCCCTCCCCTCCCCTCTTCATTCCCCTCCACCACCCCCTCCCTCCCCTCTTCATTCCACTCCACCACACCCTCCCTCCCCCTCTTCATTCCCCTCCACCTCCCCCTCCCTCCCCCTCTTCATTCCCCTCCACCTCCCCCTCCCTCCCCTTCTTCATTCCCCTCCACCTCCCCCTCCCTCCCCCTCTTCATTCCCCTTCAACACATGCTCCCTCCCCCTCTTCATTCCCTTCCACCTCCCCACCCCCCTCTTCATTCCCCTCCACCTCTACCTCCCTCCCCCTCTGCATTCCACTTTACCACCCCCTCCCTCCCCCTCTTCATTCCCCTCCACCTCCCCCTCCCTCCCCCTCTTCATTCCCCTTCACCACCCGCTCCCTCCCCCTCTTCATTCCCTTCCATCTCCCCCTCCCCCCTCTTCATTCCCCTCCACCACCCCCTCCCTCCCCTCTTCATTCCACTCCACCTTCCCCTCCCTCTCCCTCTTCATTCCCTCCACATTCCCCTCCCTCCCCCCTTCATTCCCCTCCAACACCCCCTTGCTCCGACACTTCATACCCCTCCACCTTGCCCTCCCGCCCCCTCTTCATTCCCCTACCCTCTCCCCCACTCCCTTCCACCACTCCCTTCCAATCTCCCCTCCGCCGATCTCACTCTCTCCTTCTACCACACTCCTCCTCCCACTCTCCCCCTCCCTTCTGACCATTTCCCTCCCCCACTCCCCTCTCCAACTCCCCTTCCCCACTCTCTGCCACACTCCCCCTCCCCATCCCCCACTCCCCTCCCCAACCTCCTTCCACACTACCCTCTCCCTCCCCCTCACACTCCCCTCCCCCTCCCACTCCCCTCCCCCTCACCATTACACACACTCCCCTTCCCCTTCCTATTTCCCCACTCCCCATCCTCCACTCCACTTCTGCATTCCCCACTCACCTCCCCTCTCATTCTGCCATTCCCCTCAATGCACCCCTCCCCCACTCGACTCCGGTCCCCACTCCCCTTTCCCCTCCCACATCCACTCCCCTCCCTCACTCCTATCGTCCACTCAGTCCCCCACTGCACACTTCGCTCCCCTACACCCCTTGTCCGCACCCTCTCCCCCTCACACCTGGTTTCCCTCCACACTGCCCTCCCCCTCACATCCCCCACTTCCCTCCAACCCCACACTCCCTCTCACCCACACCCATCCGCCACTCCCCTACAACGGCCCTGCCCTCAACTGCCCCTCCCCCACTACCTTCCCCCACTACCCTCTCTCCCGTCCCTCGTCCCCAACTCCCCTACCCACTCCCCACTCCTCCACCTCCCCTCCCAAACACCCCTCCCAACTCCTCTGCCAACTCACCTTCACCCCCGCCCCTCCCCCACTCGCCTCGCCCATACCCCTGCCCCTCTACCTCCCCCCAACACCCTGCACCCAATCCCCTCCCTCACTACCCTCCCATACCCACCTCACCCCCACTCCCCTGCCCCAAAGACCTACCCACTCCCCGCTCTCCTGTCCCCCTCCCCCACTCCCCTCCATCTCCTCCCCCACTGCACTCCTCCCCTCTCCCACTTCTCTCCCTCCCCTACCATTACCCCACTCCACTCCCAAACACCCCTCCCCTACTCCCCTCCACCCCACTCCACTCCCCCACTCCCATCCTCCACTACCGTCCCCCACTCCCCTCCGCCCTCCCCTCCCACTCTGCCCTCCCCAACTCTCCCCACACTCCCCTACCCCACTCCCATCCCTCAATCACCTAACCCTAACCCACTCCCGTTCCCCTACACCCTCATTCCAACTCTCCCTCCCCCACATCCCTGCCCTCACCCCACACCCTGCCCCCCACATGCCTCACCACCCCCTCCCCTCCACTCCCCTCCCACTCCCAACTGCAAATCCACTCCTCCATTTCCCTCCTCCATTCCCCTAACTACCCTCTCCCACTCCACTCCCCCTCTCCCCTCCCTCCCCAACCCCTCCCCTCACTCCTGTCCCCAATCCCCTC
Organism: Heterodontus francisci; assembly: GCF_036365525.1. Classification (NCBI taxonomy): domain Eukaryota; kingdom Metazoa; phylum Chordata; class Chondrichthyes; order Heterodontiformes; family Heterodontidae; genus Heterodontus; species Heterodontus francisci. The sequence goes on from NW_027141021.1 coordinate 7,076, forward strand.
CCCCCACTCCCCTCCCCCACTCCGCCCCCACTCCCCTCCCCCACTCCTCCCTACTCCCCTCCCCACTCCCCTTCCTCAAACGGTTCCCCCAGCCTCTCCCCTCCCCCAAGAACCTCCCCTCCCCCCCACTCCTCTCCCCCACTCACCTACCCCACACCCCACTCCCTCCGCACTTCCCTCCCCACTCGTCTCCCATCCTCTACCCCCTCCCCACTATCCTCCTCCACACCCGCTGCCACCATTGCCCTCCCCTCCGCGACTCCCTTCACCTCTCACATATCCCTCCCCTCACAGCCCCCTACTCCACTCCACTTCCTCTCCCACATCTCCCACCGCCCTTCCCTCCCCCACCCCTTCCCAACTCCCCTCCTTTCACCTGCCCCACCTCACACACTCACTCCAATTTCCCCAACCGCCTTCACCCACTCCCCTTTCCTAGTCCCTCCCTAACTCCCACTTCTCTCACCCAGTCCCCTCTCCCATTCCCCTCCCCCACTCCCTCACCCTCACCCCTCCTCTCCCGCACTCCCCTCCAGCAGAACCCTCCCCACCCCAATCCACTCCCACTCCCCTCCCCCACCCCCGAACTCCCCTCCTCTTCCCCACTCCATTCCCCCACTCCCTTCCCTCTCCGACCCCTCGCCTCACTCCTCTCCCCACTCATCTCCCTCACTCCCCTCCCTCCCCAACCCTTACAACCCCAACCCTTACCCCCCAACCCCTCCCTCACTCCCCTCCCCAACACACCTCTCCCACTCCCCTCCCCCACTCTTCTGCCAATCCCACCACTCCTCCCCCACTCTGCCACACTCCCTACCCCCAACCCCTCCCACACTCCCCTCCTCACTCTTCTCTCCCGCCCAACCCACCAACCCCTCCCACCACTCCCCTCCCCTGCTCCCCTCCCCAATTCCCTCCCCTAACCCCCAACTCTCCCCTCCCCCACTCCTCTCCATCACTCCCATCTTTGCTCCCTCACTCCCCTCCTAATATCCTTCCCACATCTCCCTCCCCCACTCCCCTGCCACGTCCCCCACTCCTCACTCTCATCCTCCACTCACTCCCCACGCCCCTCTCCAATCCCACTCACCCTCCCCCAATCCCAATCTCCTCCCCCAATCCCACTCACCCTCCCCCAATCTCACTCACCCTCCCCCAATCCCACTCACCCTCCCCCAATCCCACTCACCCTCTCCCACTCCACTCCCCCACACCCCTCCCCCACTTCCCTCCCTCACCCCTTCCACACCTATCTCACCACTTCCCTCCTTTCCCCACGCCCCTCATGACTCCACTCCCCTTTCCACTACTCCAATTCACACATCCACTCCCCAATCCTCCTCAATCACCTCCACCTCCCCTCTCCCATTCCTCTCTCCACTCTCCTCCCCCATTCCTCATTCCGCCAGCCCATCCCACCCTCCCCTCCCCATTCCCTCCCCCCACCCCCATTCCCTTTCCCCTCTCCTCCCCAACACCCCATCACCGACCCCCTCACCTCTCCTCCCAACAACCCACCCACTTCCCCCTCCCCTCTCCTCCCCAACACCCCCTCCCCCTCAACTCCCCTCCCCGACTCCCCTCTCCACTCCCCTCCCCCTCCCCCACTACCCTCCCACATTCCCTTCCCCTCCCCTCCCCCTCCCCCACTCCCCACCACCACGCCTTCCCCCTCCCCATGCCCACTCTATTCCCCCACTCCCATCCCTCTCCCCTTCCCCCTTCCCTCTTCCCCCTCCCCAAACCCCTCCACAACACCCACCCCCTACTTCTCATCAGCCTCCCACACTCCCCTCCGCCACTCCCATCTTTCACTACCCTCCCCAACTACCCTCCCACACTACCCTCCACCACTACCCTCCACCTCCCCCACTACCCTCCTCGAGTCCCCTTCTTCACTGCCCTGTCCACTCGCCTCCTTTCCCCACTCCACTCCCCTCTCCCTCCCCCACCACCCTCTGCACACTCACTTGCGTCTCCCAATTCCCTCCCCCTCCCAATCACCTACTCACCCTCCCCTGCCCCACTCCACTTCCCGTCCCACATCCCCCTCCCCACTCGCCTCCCCCACTCCCCTTTCCCCTCCCTCCCCCACTCCACCACTTTCCTCCTTCACTCCCATCCGCCACTAGACTCCCCACTCCTCTCCCCTCCCCTACACCCCTTCACTCACAACCCTCTCCCGCTCCCATACCCTCTCCCTCCCCACAACCCTCCCTCTGCCCCACTCACCCTCCCCCACTCCCCTAACGCTCCTCCCGTTCCCTGCACCCTTCCCACTGCCCTCACTTATTCCCTTCCTGCTCCCCCTCTACCACTCCCATCCCCCTCCCCGCCCTTCCCCCTCCTTCCCCACTCTATTCCCCCACTCCCTTCCATCTCCCCTTCACCCTTCCGCCCTACCCCCTCCCCAATACCCTCCACAACACCACCCCCTAATTCTCATCGGCCTCCCCCACTCCTCTCCACCATTCCCATCTTTCACTACCCTTCCCACTACCCTCACCCACAACCCTCCACCACTACCCTCCAACACTACCCTACACCTCCCCCACTACCCTCCGCGAGTCCCCTTCTCCACTGCCCTGTCCACTCCACTCCTTTCCCCACTCCACTCCCGTCCCCTCCTCCTCCCCACCACACTCTGCACACTCACTCCCATCTCCCACTCCACCTCCCCCTCCCTCCCCCTCTTCATTCCCCTACACCTCCCCCTCCCTCTCCCTCTTCATTCCCCTCCAGCTCCCCCTCCCTCCCCCTCCTCATTCCCCTCCCCACCCCCTCCCACCCCCTCTTCATTCCCCTCCACCTCCCCCTCCCTCCCCCTCTTCATTTCCCTCCACCTGCCCCTCCCTCTCCCTCTTCATTCCCCCCGCCACTCCCTCCCTCCCCCTCTTCATTCCCATCCTCCTCCCCCTCCCTCCCCATCTTCATTGCCCTCGACAAACCTCTCCCTCGCCCTATTCATTCCCCTCCACCTCCCCCTCCCTCCCACTCTTCATTCCCCTCCACCTCCCCTCCCTCCCTCACTTCATTCCCCTCCACCTCCCCCTCCCTCCCCCTCTTCATTCCCATCTACCTCCCCCACCCTCCTCCTCTTCATTCCCCTCCACCACCCCTCCCTCCCCCTCTTCATTCCCCTCCACCACCCCCTCCTTCCCCCTCTTCATTCCCCTCCACCAATCCCTCCCTCCCCCTCCTCATTCCCCTCCACCACCCCCTCCCTCCCCCTCTTCATTCTCCTCCATCACCCCCTCCCTCCCCCTCTTCTTTCTCCTCCACCACCCCCTCCCTCCCCCCTCTTCATTCCCCTCCACCACCCCCTCCCTCCCCCTCTTCATTCCCCTCCACCAATCCCTCCCTCCCCCTCTTCATTCCGATCCACCACCCCCTCCCTCCCCCTCTTCATTCCACTCCACCTCCCCCTCCCTCCATTCCCCTCCACCAACCCCTCCCTCCCCCTCTTAATCCCCTCCACCTCCCCCTCCCTCCCCCTCTTCTTTCCCCTCCACGAACCCCTCCCTCCTCCTCTTCATTCCCCTCCACATCCCCCTCCCTCCTCCTCTTCATTCCCCTTCACCACCCCCTCCTCCCCCTCTTCATTCCCCTCCACCTCCCCTCCCTCCCCTCTTCATTCCCCTCCACCTCCTCCTCCCTCCCCTCTTCATTCTCCTCCACCACCCCCTCCTCCCCTCTTCATTCTCCTCCACCTCCTCCTCCCTCCCCCTCTTCATTCTCCTCCACCACCCCCTCCCTCCCCCTCTTCTTTCTCCTCCACCTCCCCCTCCCTCCCCCTCTTCATTCCCCTCCACCTCCCCCTCCCTCCCCCTCTTCATTCTCCTCCTCCTCCCCCTCCCTCCCCCTCTTCATTCTCCTCCACCTCCCCCTCCCTCCCCCTCTTCATTCCCCTCCACCTCTACCTCCCTCCCCCTCCTCATTCCCCTCCACCTCCCACTCCCGCCCACTCTTCTTTCCCCTGCCCTCTCCCCCACTCCCTTCCCCCACTCCCTTCCACTCTCCCCTCCGCCCATCTCACACTCTCTCCTTCTACCACACTCCTCCTCCCACTCTCCCCCTCCCTTCTGACCATTTCCCTCCCCCACTCCCCTCTCCAACTCCCCTCCCCCACTCTCTGCCACACTCCCCCTCCCATCCCCCACTCCCCTCCCCAACCTCCTTCCACACTACCCTCTCCCTCCCCCTCACACTCTCCTCCCCCTCCCACTCCCCTCTCCCTCACCATTGCACACCCTCCCCCTTCCCCTTCCTATTTCCCCACTCCCCATCCTCCACTCCACTTCCGCATTCCCCACTCACCTCCCCTCTCATTCTGCCATTCCCCTCATGCACCCCTCCCCCACTCGTCTTCGGTCCCCACTCCCCTTTCCCCTCCCACATCCCACTCCCCTCCCTCACTCCTATCGTCCACTCCAGTCCCCTCTTCTCACTTCGCTCCCCTACACCCCTTGTCCGCACCCTTTCCCCCTCACACCTAGTTTCCCTCCAAACTCCCCTCCCCCTCACATCCCCCACTTCCCTTCACTCCCACACTCCCTCTCACCCACACCCATCCGCCACTCCCCTCCAACTGCCCTACCCTCAAATGCCCCTCCCCCACTACCTTCGCCCACTACCCTCCGCCACTACCCACGCCACTCAGTCAACTCCCCTCCCCAACTCCCCTCTCTCCCGTCCCTCGTCCCCAACTCCCCTACCCCACTCCCCAATCCTCCACCTCCCCTCCCAAAAACCCCTCCCAACTCCTCTGCCAACTCACCTTCACCCCCGCCCCTCCCCCACTCCCCTCGCCCATACCCCTGCCCCTCTACCTCCCCCCAGCACCCTGCACTCAATCCCCTCCCTCACTACCTCCCATCCCCACCTCACCCCCACTCCCCTGCCCCAAAGACCTACCCACTCCCCGCTCTCCTGTCCCCCTCCCCCACTCCCCTCCCTCTCCTCCCCCACTGCACTCCCTCCCCTCTCGCACTTCTCTCCCTCCCCTACCATTACCCCACTCCACTCCCAAACACCCCTCCCCTACTCCCCTCCCCTCCACCCCACACCACTCCCCCACTCTCATCCTCCACTACCGGCCCCCACTCCCCTCCCCCTCCCCTCCCACTCTGCCCTCCCCAACTCTCCCCACACTCCCCTACCCATTCCCGTCCGCACTCACCCTCACCCTAACCCACTCCCGTTGCCCTGCACCCTCATTCCACCTCTCCCTCCCCCACATCCCTGCCCTCCCCCACACCCCTGCCCCTCCCCCACATGCCTCACAAACCCCTCCCCTCCACTCCCCTCCCAGTCCGAACTCTGCAAATCCCCTCCTCCATTTCCCTAACTACCCTCTGCCCACTCCACTCCCCTCACTCCCCAACCCCTCCTCTCACTCCTGTCCCCAAACCCTCCCGCCACTCCCCTCGCCCACCCCTCCCCCACTACTCCCGCACTCCTCCCCCACTCCTCCCACTCCCAACTCCAAATCCCCTCACCCACTCTGCTAACTCCGCGCCGCACTCCCCTAACTTCCCTCTGCCACTCCATTCCCCATCTCCCCTCCCTCCCCAACCCCTCCCCTCACTCCTGTCCTGAATCCCCTCCCCCACAACCCTCACCCACTCCGCTCACCCGTCCCCCACTCCTCACTCTCCACTCCCCTCCCCCACTCGCCTATCTGCCTCGCCCACTCCATCTCCCCCACTTCCCTCCACAACTCCCCCTCCCTCGCTCCCCTCCCCACTCCCCTCCTCACCACCCTCCCCACGCCTCTCCCACAATCCGCTCACCCCTACCCCACTCCTCACTCAACAATTCCCTCCCCAACTCCGCACTCCTCACTCCCCTCCCTAACACCTCTCCCCCTCTCCCTCCCCACTCCCCTCCCGCACACCACGCTCCCTCCCCCACTCCCCACCCCTCACTCCCCACTCCCCACTCCTCACTCTCCATTCCCCTCACCTCCCCCTCCACTCCCCCACTCCCAACAACCCTCCCCCACTACCCTCCCTAACTCCTCTCCCCCACACCTCTCCCCCACTCCCCTCCCCCACTGCCCCTCCCCGACTCAGCCCTGACCCTCTATCACTGCCCTCCCCCACACCCCACTCCGCACTCCTCACTCCCTACTCCACTCCACACTCCCCCCTTCCACTCGCCACTCCCCACTCCCTCCCCCACTCCCCACTCCCCCACTCCACTCCTCACTCCCCACCCACCCCTCATTCACCACTCCACTCCCCCACTCCTCACTCCTCTCCCCCACTCCCCTCCCCACTAACCACTCCCCTCCCCAATTACCCACTCCCCAATCCCCTCCCCCACTCCTCACCCCACACCCCCACTCCTCACTTCAATCCCATAAACCCCACTCCCCTCCCACCAACCCCACTCCCCTCACCCACTCCCCACTCCCCTCACCCACCCTCCCCGCTCCCCTCCCCCACTCCCCACTCCCCTCCCCCTCACCCGACTCCTCACTCCCCACTCCCCTCTCCCACACCCGACTCCTCACCCACTCCCACTCCACTCCCCCACTCCCCCACTCCCACTTCTCACTCCCTACTCAACTCCACACTCCCCCACTCCCCTCCCCCACTCCCCTCCCCCACTCCCCACTCTCCCACTCCCCACTCCTCACTCCCCTCTCCACTCCTCACTCCCCGACTCCTCACTCCCCACTCCCCCACTCACCTCTCTCCCACACTCCACTCCTCACTCCACACTCCCCTCCCCCACTCCCCTCCCCCACTCCCCTCCCCCACTCCCCACTCTCCCACTCCCCACTCCTCACTTCCCCTCTCCACTCCTCACTCCCCGACTCCTCACTCCCCACTCCCCCACTCACCTCTCTCCCACACTCCACTCCCCACTCCCCTCCCCCACTCCCCTCCCCCACTAACAACTCCCCCACTCCCCACTCCTCACTCACCACTCCCCCACTCACCTCTACCCCACTCCCCACTCCTCACTCATCACTCCACTCCCACTCCTCACTCCCCTCCCCCACTACCCTCCCCCACTCCCCTCCCCCACTTACCACTCCCCTCCCCAACTACCAACTCCCCAATCCATCCCCCACTCTTCACTCCCCTCCCCACTCCTCACTCCAATCCCATAAACCCCACTCCCCTCCCACCAACCCCACTCCCCTCCCCCACACCCCACTCCTCACGCCCCTCTCAACTCGCCCACTCCCCACTACCCACTTCTCAATCCACTCCCCACTCCCCACTTCCCACTCCCCACTCAACTCCACACTCCCCCACTCCCCTCCCCCACTCCCCTTCCCCACTCCCCACTCTCCCACTCCCCACTCCTCACTCCCCACTCCACTCCTCACTCTCCCACTCCCCACTCCCCGCTCCAGTCCCCCACTCCTCGCTACCCACTTCTCACTCCTCTCCCCATTCCCCACTTGTCACTCCCCACTCAACTCCCCACTCCCCACTCCCCCTCCACATTCCCCACTCCACTCCTCACTCACCCACTCGCCACTCCTCACTCCCCACACCTCTCCGCACTCCCCCACTGCCCTACTCACTCCCCACTCTACTCCTCACTCTCCACTCCCCTCACCCACTCCCCTCTCAACCATCCCTTCCCCAACCCCACTCCCCACTCCTCACTCCACTCCCCACTCCCCCACTCCCCACTCCTCACTCCCCATAACACTCCCCACTACCCCACTGCCCACTCTTCACTCCCAACTCCACACCCAACTCCACACTCCCCTCCCTACTCCTCATTCACGTCACCCACTCACTACTCCCCTACCCACTCCCCACACCACTATCCCCTCCCGACTCCTCACTCCCCTCCCTCACTCCACACTCCCATCCGCAAACCCCACTCCCCTCCCCCACTCCTGTCCCCACCCCCTCCCCCACTCCCCACATGACTCCTCCACACCCCACTCCTCACTCCCCACTCCACTCCCCCACTCCCCACTCCCCCCTTCCCTCCCAGTCCTCACTCCACTCCCCCCTCCCCCACTCTCCACTCCGACTCAATTCCCCCACTACCCACTCCCTATCCCACTCTACACTCCTGTCCCCACTCCCTCTCCCCACTCACCAATCCTCTCCCCCACTTCCCTCCCCCACTTCCACCCCTCTCCTCTTGCCCTCCTTCCCTCTCCCCACAACCACACCCAATCCTTTCCCCACTCTCACTCCTGCGCTCCCAACTCACCTCCCCACAAACCCACCCCCACCCCCACTCCCCCTCCTCACTCCCCTCCCAACTCACCTCCCCATTCCCCCAACCCCACTCCTCCTCCTCACTTCCCTCCCGCACTCTCCACGCCCCTCACCACTCCCCCACCCACACTCCCCTTCCTTACTCCCCTCCTAACTCACCTCCCCACTACCCCACCCCCACTCCTCCTCCTCACTCCCCTCCCGCACTCTCCACGCCCCTCACCACTCCCCCACCCACACTCCCCTTCCTTACTCCCCTCCTAACTCACCTCCCCACTCCCCCACCCCCACTCCCCCTCCTCACTCCCCTCCCGCACTCCCCACTCCCTTCCCCCACTCCCTTCCCCCACACCACTCCCCCACTCCCCACTCCAGTTTTCACCTCTGCCCTCCTCCACTCCCCTCCCCTCCCCCAATCCTCTCCCCCACTCCCCACTCACCTCCTCCAATCCCCCCCTGCACGCCTCCACTCACCGACAACACACTCCAACTCCCCTCCCCAACTCTCCATTCCCCCACCCCCTCACTCCCCACTCCCCTCCTCTAGTCCCCCCCCTGCACGCCTCCATTCCCAACTCACCTCCCGCATGCCCCACACCCTCCCCCAAAGCCCTCCCACTCCCCCTCTCTCCTCCCACTCTACACCTCTCCCCTCCCCTCCCTCATTCGCCTCCTCTTCCCTCCCTCCCCCACTCCCCACTCCTGACTCAATTCCCCCACTTCCCACTCTCCACTCCGGGACACCCCTCCCCCACTCCTTTCACCATTCCACTTCCCACTCCCCTATCCCTCACACCTCCTCCACTCACCTCGACCTCTCCCCTCCACTCCCCTCCCCTCTCCCCTCCCCCACTCCACTTCCCACTCCCCTATTCCTCACCCCCTCCCCCACTCCCCTCGCCTCTCTTCTCGTCTCCCCTCTGCACTCCTCTTCAAACTTCGCACCCCCACTCTCCTCCCCCTCTCCCATCTTCTCCCATCCCCCACTTCTCACTCCAACTCCCCTTCGCCACAAGTCTGGATTGAATTGGCTCTTTCCTGATGTGTGAGTGGGACTCAGTACCACTCCAGCTGGTATTAATAGAGGCGTGGATTGAATTGGCTCTTTCCTGGTGTGTGAGTGGGACTCAGTACCACTACAGCTGGTATTAATAGAGGTCTGGATTGAATTGGCTCTTTCCTGGAGTGTGAGTGGGGCTCAGTACCACTCCAGCTGGTATTAATAGAGATCTGGATTGATTTGCCTCTTTCCGGGTGTGTAAGTGGGGCTCAGTACCACTCCAGCTGGTATTAATAGAGATCTGGATGGAATTGGCTCTTTCGTGGTTTGTGAGTGGGACTCAGTACCACTCCAGCTGGTATTAATTAGTGGTCTGGATTCAATTGGCTCTTTCCTGGTGTGTGAGTGGGACTCAGTACCACTCCAGCTGGTATTAATAGAGGTCTGGATTGAATTTGCTCTCTCCTGGTGTGTGAGTGGGACTCAGTACCACTCCAGTTGGTATTAATAGAGGCCTGGATTGAATTGGCTCTTTCCTGGTGTGTGAGTGAGGCTCAGTACCACTCCAGCTGGTATTAATAGACGCCTGGATTGAATTGGCTCTTTCCTGGTGTGTGAGTGAGGCTCAGTACCTCTCCAGTTGGTATTAATAGACGCCTGGATTGAACTGCCTCTTTCTGGTGTGTGTTTGGCATTCAATGCCTCTCCAGCTGGTGTTATTAGAGTCCTGGATTGAATTGCCTCTTTCTTGGTGCGTGAGTTGGACTCAGTCGCAATCCTGCTGGTATTAATAGAGCCAAAACAAGAAATGCTGGATTCACTCAGCAGGTCTGGCAGCATCTGTGGAAAGAGAAGCAGAGTTAACATTTCGGGTCAGTGACCCTTCTTCAGAACTGACAAATATTAGAAAAGTCACAGATTATAAACAAGTGAGGTGGGGGTTGGGCAAGAGATAACAAAGGAGAAGGTGCAGATTGGACCAGGCCACATAGCTGACCAAAAGGTCACGGAGCAAAGGCAAACAATATGTTAATGGTGTTTTGAAAGACAAAGCATTAGTACAGATTAGGTGTGAATATACTGAATATTGAACAGCAGCAAGTGCAAACCTGAAGAAAAACAACCTGAAAAAAACAGTGGGTAAGCAAACTGAACAAACTAAGATGAAATGAAATAAATGCAAAGAATGATTGTAAAAAATGTAAGAAGGAATGCAAAATAGGAAGAAAAAATAACTTAAAAAAAATGGTATTAATAGAGGTTTGGATTGAATTGGCACCATTCAGGTGTGTGAGTGGGGCTCAGTACCACTCCAGCTGGTATTGATAGAGGCCTGAATTGAATTGGCTCTTTACTGGTGTTTGAGTGGGGTTCAGTACCACTCCAGCTGGTATTTATCGAGTTCTGGATTGCATTCTCTTTTTCCTGGTGTGTGAGAGAGACTCAGTGCAACTCCAGATGCTATTAATGGAGGTCTATATTGAATTCTCACTTTCCTGGTGTGTGACTGGGACTCAGTCCCACTCCAGCTGGTATTAACAGACGCCTGGATTGATCTGCCTCTTCCTGGTGTGTGAGTGGCACTCAATGTCACTCCAGCTGGTATTTATAGAGTCCTGGAATGAACTGGCTCTTTCCTGGTGTGTGAGTGGGACACAGTCCACTTCAAATGTATTTAATAGAGGCGTGGATTGAACTGGCTCTTTCTTGGTGTGTGAGTGGGACTCAAAACAATTCCAGCTGGTATTAATGGAGGTCTGGATAGAATTGGCACTTTCCTGGTGTGTGAGTGGAGGATAATTCCACTCCAGCTGGCATTAATAGAGGCCAGAATTGAATTGGCTCGTTCCTGGTGTGTGAGTGGGACTCAGAACCACTCCAGCTGGTATTATTAGAGGCCTGGATTGAACTGGGTCATTCCTGATGTGTGCGTGGGACTCAGTACCACTCCAGCTGGTATTAATAGAGTCTTGGATTGAATTGGCTCTTTTTGTTGTGTGAGCGAGTCTCAGTACCACTCCAGCTGGTCTTAATAAAGGTTTGCATTGAATTGGCTCTTTTCTGGTATGTGCGTGAGACTCAGTACCACTCCAGCAGATATCAATAGAGCTCTGGATTGAATTGGCTCTTTCCTGGTGTGTGAGTGGGGCTCAGTACCACTCCAGCTGGTATTAAATTAGCCTGGATTGATTTTGCCCTTTCCTGGTGTGTGAGTGGGGCTCAGTACCACTCCAGCTGGTATTAAATTAGCCTGGATTGATTTTGCCCTTTCCTGGTGTGTGAGTGGGACTCAGTACCACTCCAGCTGGTATTAATAGGTGTCTGGATTGAATTGGCTCTTTCCTGGAGTGTGAGTGGGACTCAAAACAATTCCAGCTGGTATTAATAGAGGTCTGGATTGAATTGGCTCTTTCTTGGTGTGTGAGTGGGGATCAGTACCACTCCAGCTGGTATTATTAGAGGCCTGGATTTAAGTGGCTCTTTCCTGGTGGGTGACTGGGGTTCAGTTCCACTCCAGCTGGTATTAATAGAGTCTTGGATTGAATTGGCTCTTTTTGTTGTGTGAGCGAGTCTCAGTACCACTCCAGCTGGTATTATTAGAGGCCTGGATTGAACTGGGTCTTTCCTGATGTGTGCGTGGGACTCAGTACCACTCCAGCTGGTATTTATAGAGGCCTGGAAAGTACTGGCTCTTCCCTGCTGTTTGAGTGTGAGTTGATTCCAGTACAGCTGGTTCTAATAGAGATCTGGATTGAATTGGCTCTTCCCTGGTGTGTGAGTGGGACTCAGTACCACTCCAGCTGGTATTAATGGAGATCAGGATTGAATTGCCTCTTTCCTGGTGTGTGAGTGGGACTCAGTACCACTCCAGCTGGTATTAATGGAGATCAGGATTGATTTGGCTCTTTCTGGTGTGTGAGTGGGACTCAGTACCACTCCAGCTGGTATTATTAGAGACCTGGATCGAATTGCCTCTTTCCTGGTATGTGAGTGAGACTCAGTGCCATTCCAGCTGGTATTAATAGAGGCCTGTAATGAACTGACTCTTCCCTGGTGTGTGAATCGGACTCAGTCCCGCTCCAGCTGGTATTAATAATGGCCAGGAATGAAATGGCTCTTTCCTGGTATGTGAGTGGGACTCAGTACCACTCCAGCTGGTATTAATAGAGGTCTGGATTGAATTGGCTCTTTTCTGTGTGTGCGTGAGCCTCAGTACCACTCCAGCAGATATTAATAGATGTCTGGATTGAATTGGTCCTTTCCTGGTGTGTGAGTGGGCCTCAGTACCACTCCAGATGCTATTAATAGATGTCTGGATTGCATTGGCTCTTTCCTCGTGTGTGAGTGAGACTCAGTACCACTCCAGCTGGTAATAATGGAAGCCTCGATTGAATTGGCTCTTTCTGGTGTGTGAGTGGGACTCAGTCCCACTTCAGCTGGTATTTATAGAGGCCTGGATTTAAGTAGCTCTTTCCTGGTGGGTGACTGGGGTTCAGTACCACTCCAGCTGGTATTAATAGAGGCCTGGATTGAATTGGCTCTTTCCTGGTGGGTGACTGGGGTTCAGTGCCACTCCAGCTGGTATTAATAGAGGCCTGGATTGAACTGGCTCTTTCCTGATGTGTGTGTGGGTCTCAGTACCACTCCAGCTGGTATAAATAGAGGCCTGGATTGAATTGGCTCTTTCCTGCTGAATGGGTGGCACTCAGTCCCACTCCAGCTGGTATTAATAGAGGCCTGGATTGAACTGGCTCTTTCCTGATGTGTGTGTGGGACTCAGTACCACTCCAGCTGGTATTAATAGAGGCCTGGATTGAATTGGCTCTTTCCTGGTATGTGAGTGGGACTCAGTCTCACTCCAGCTCGTATTAATAGAGTCTTGGATTAAACTGGCTCTTTTTTTTTGTGTGAGCGATTCTCAGTACCACTCCAGCTGGTATTATTAGAGGCCTGGATTGAACTGGGTCTTTCCTGATGTTTGCGTGGGACTCAGTACCACTCCAGCTTGTATTTATAGAGGCCTGGAATGTACTGGCTCTTCCCTGGTGTGTGAATGGGACTCTGTACCTCAGCAGCTGGTATTTATAGAGGCCTGGATTTAAGTAGCTCTTTCCTGGTGGGTGACTGGGGTTCAGTACCACTCCAGCTGGTACTAATATTGGTCTGGATTGAATTGACTCTTTCCTGGTGTGTGTGTGGGACTCAGTTCCACTCCAGCTGTTATGAACAGAGGTCTGGATTGTATTGACTCGTTCCTGGTGTGTGTGTGGGACTCAGTTCCACTCCAGCTGGTATTAATAGAGGCCTGGATGGAACTGGCTCTTTCCTGGTATGTGAGTGGGACTCAGTACCACTCCAGCTGTTCCTAATAAAGGTTTGCATTGAATTGGCACTTTTCTGGTGTGTGAGTGAGACTCAGTACCTCTCCAGCTGGTATTTATAGAGGCCTGGATTTAAGTGGCTCTTTCCTGGTGGGTGACTGGGGTTCAGTTCCACTCCAGCTGGTATTAATAGAGGTCTGGATTTAATTGGCTCTTTCCTGGTGTGTGAGTGGGACTCAGTACCACTCCAGCTGGTATTAATAGACGTCTGGATTGAATTGGCTCTTTCCTGGTGATTGAGTGGGGCTCAGTCCCACTCCAGCTGGCATTAAGATGTCTGGATTGAATTGGCTCTTTCCTGGTGTATGAGTGGGGCTCAGTCCCACACCAGCTGGTATTTATCGAGGTGTGGATTGAATTGGCTATTTCCTGGTGTGTGAGTGGGGCTCAGTACCACTTCAGCTGGTATTAATAGAGACATGGATTTAATTGACTCTTTCCTGATGTGTGAGTGGGACTCAGTCCCACTCCAGCTGGTATTAATAGAGGCCCGGATTGAATTGCCTCTTTCCTGGTGTGTGAGTGGGACTAAAAACACTCCAGCTGGTATGAATAGAGATCTGGATTGAATTGCCTCTTTCCGCGTGTGTGAGTGGGACTCAGTACCACTTCAGCTGGTATTAATAGAGGCCTGGATTGAATTGGCACTTTCCTGGTGTGTGAGTGGGGCTCAGTACCACTCCAGCTGGTATTAATAGAGGCCTGGATTGAATTGGCTCTTCCTGGTGTGTGGGTGGGACTCAGTACCACTCCAGCTGGTATTAATAGAGGCCCAGATTGAATTGCCTCCATCCTGGTGAGTGAGTGGGGCTCAGTCCCACTCCAGCTTGTATTAGTAGAGGTCTGGATTGAATTGGCTCTTTCCTGGTGTGTGAGTGGGGCTCCGTACGCGCCAGCTGGTATTAATAGAGGCCTGGCTTGAATTGGCTCTTCCCTGGTGTGTGAGTGGGACTCAGTTCCACTCCAGCTGGTATTAATAGATGTCTGGATTTTATTGGCTCTTTCCTGGTGTGTGAGTCGGACTCAGTTCCACTCCAGCTGGTATTAATAGAGACCTGGTTTGAATTGACTCTTTCCGAGTGTGTGAGTGGGACTCAGTACCACTCCAGCTGGTATTAATAGAGGACTGGATTGACTTGGATCTTTCCTGGTGTGTGAGTGGGACTCAGTACCACTCCAGCTGGTATTAATAGAGGACTGGATTGACTTGGATCTTTCCTGGTGTGTGAGTGGGGCTCAGAACCACTCCAGCTGGTGTTAATAGAGGTCTGGATTGAATTGGCTCTTTCCTGGTGAGTGAGTGGGGCTCAGTACCACTTCAGCTGGTATTAATAGAGGTCTGGATTGAATTGGCTCTTTCCTGGTGAGTGAGTGGGGCTCAGTACCACTCCAGCTGGTATTTATCGAGGTGTGGATTGAATTGCCTCAATCCTGGTGTGTGAGTGGGGCTCAGTACCACAACAGCTGGTATTAATAGAGGCCTGGATTGAATTGCCTCTTTCCTGGTGAGTGAGTGGGGCTCAGTACCACAACAGCTGGTATTAATAGAGGCCTGGATTGAATTGCCTCTTTCCTGGTGAGTGAGTGGGGCTCAGTACCACTCCAGCTGGTATTTATCGAGGTGTGGATTGAATTGCCTCAATCCTGGTGTGTGAGTGGGGCTCAGTACCACTCCAGCTGGTATTAATAGAGGTGTGGATTGAATTTCCTCTTTCCTGGTGTCTGAGTGGGACTCAGTACCACTCCAGCTGGTGTTAATAGAGGTGTGGATCGAATTGCCTCTTTCCTGGTGTGTGAGTGGGACTCAGTACCACTCCAGCTGGTATTAATAGAGGTGTGGATTGAATTGCCTCTTTCCTGGTGTGTGAGTGGGACTCAGTACCACTCCAGCTGGTGTTAATAGAGGTCTGGATTGAATTGCCTCCTTACTGGTGATTGAGTTGGACTCAGTCCCACTCCAGCTGGCATTAAGATGTCTGGATTGAATTGGCTCTTTCCTGGTGTGTGACTGGGGCTCCGTACCACTCCAGCTGGTATTTATAGAGGCCTGGATTGACTTGGCTCCTTCCTGGTGTGTGAGTGGGGATCTGTACCACTCCAGCTGGTATTAATAGAGGCCTGGATTGACTTGGCTCCTTCCTGGTGTGTGAGTGGTGCTCAGTCCCACTCCAGCTGGTATTTATCGAGGTGTGGATTGAATTGCCTCAATCCTGGTGTGTGAGTGGGACTCAGGAACACTCCAGCTGCTATTAATAGAGGTCTGAGTTGAATTGCCTCCATCCTGGTGAGTGAGTGGGGCTCAGTCCCACTCCAGCTGGTATTAATAGAGGTCTGGATTGAATTGGCTCTTTCCTGGTGAGTGAGTGGGACTCAGTACCACTCCAGCTGGTGTTAATAGAGACCTGGTTTGAATTGACTCTTTCCTAGTGTGTGAGTGGGACTCAGGTCCACTCCAGCTGGTATTAATAGAGGTCTGGATTGAATTGACTCTTTCCTGGTGAGTGAGTGGGACTCAGTACCACTCCAGCTGGTGTTAATAGAGACCTGGTTTGAATTGACTCTTTCCTAGTGTGTGAGTGGGACTCAGGTCCACTCCAGCTGGTATTAATAGAGGTCTAGATTGACTTGGCTCTTTCCTGGTGTGTGAGTGGGACTCAGTCCCACTCCAGCTGGTATTTATCGAGGTGTGGATTGAATTGCCTCATTACTGGTGAGTGAGTGGGACTCAGTTCCACTCCAGCTGGTATGAATAGAGGCCTGGATTGACTTGGCTCTTTCCTGGTGTGTGAGTGGGACTCAGTCCCACTCCAGCTGGTATTTATCGAGGTTTGGATTGAATTGCCTCTTTACTGGTGAGTGAGTGGGACTCAGTTCCACTCCAGCTGGTATGAATAGAGGCCTGGATTGACTTGGCTCTTTCCTGGTGTGCGAGTGGGACTCAGTTCCACTCCAGCTGGTATGAATAGAGGCCTGGATTGACTTGGCTCTTTCCTGATGTGTGAGTGGGACTCAGTTCCACTCCAGCTGGTATGAATAGAGGCCTGGATTGACTTGGCTCTTTCCTGGTGCGTCACTGGGGCTCAGAACCACTCCAGCTAGTATTAATAGATGCCTGGATTGAATAGACTCTTTCCTGGTGTGTGAGTGGGACTCAGTCCCACTCCAGCTGGTATTAATAGAGGTCTGGATTGAATTGGCTCTTCCCTGGTGTGTGAGTGGGGCTCAGTACCACTCCAGCTGGTATTAATAGAGCTATGGATTGAATTGGCTCTTCCCTGGTGTGTGAGTGGGGCTCAGTACCACTCCAGCTGGCATTAAGATGTCTGGATTGAATTGACTCTTTCCTGGTGTGTGAGTGGGACTCAGTACCACTCCAGCTGGTGTTAAGAGAGGTCTGGATTAAAATGGCTCCTTCCTGGTGCGTGACTGGGACTCAGTACCACTTCAGCTGGTATTTATAGAGGCCTGGATTGAATTGGCTCTTTCCTGGTGTGTGAGTGGGACTCAGTGCCACTCCAGCTGGTATTAATAGAGACCTGGTTTGAATTGGCTCTTTCCTGGTGTTTGAGTGGGACTCAGTACCACTCCAGCTGGTATTAATAGAGACCTGGTTTGAATTGGCTCCTTCCTGGTGTGTGAGTGAGACTCAGTACCACTCCAGCTGGTATTAATAGAGACCTGGATTTAATTGCCTCTTTCCTGGTGTGTCAGTGGGTCTCGGTACCACTCCAGCTGTTATTAATAGAGGTCTGGATTGAATTGGCTCTTTCCTGGTGTGTGAGTGGGGCTCAGTACCACTTCAGCTGGTATTTATAGAGGCCTGGATTGAATTGGCTCTTTCCTGGTGTGTGAGTGGGACTCAGTACCACTCCAGCTGGTATTAATAGAGACCTGGTTTGAATTGGCTCCTTCCTGGTGAGTGAGTGGGGCTCAGTCCCACTCCAGCCGGTATTTATCGAGGTGTGGATTGAATTGCCTCTTTCCTGGTGTGTGAGTGGGACTCAGTACCACTCCAGCTGGTATTAATAGAGGTGTGGATTGAATTGCCTCTTTCCTGGTGTGTGAGTGGGACTCAGTACCACTCCAGCTGGTGTTAATAGAGGTCTGGATTGAATTGCCTCCTTACTGGTGATTGAGTTGGACTCAGTCCCACTCCAGCTGGCATTAAGATGTCTGGATTGAATTGCCTCTTTCCTGGTGTGTGAGTGAGACTCAGTACCACTCCAGCTGGTATTTATAGAGGCCTGGATTGACTTGGCTCCTTCCTGGTGTGTGAGTGGGGATCTGTACCACTCCAGCTGGTATTAATAGAGGCCTGGATTGAATTGGCTCTTTCCTGGTGTGTGAGTGGTGCTCAGTCCCACTCCAGCTGGTATTTATCGAGGTGTGGATTGAATTGCCTCAATCCTGGTGTGTGAGTGGGACTCAGGTCCACTCCAGCTGCTATTAATAGAGGTCTAGATTGACTTGGCTCTTTCCTGATGTGTGAGTGGGACTCAGTCCCACTCCAGCTGGTATTTATCGAGGTGTGGATTGAATTGCCTCTTTACTGGTGAGTGAGTGGGACTCAGTACCACTCCAGCTGGTGTTAATAGAGACCTGGTTTGAATTGGCTCTTTCCTGGTGTGTGAGTGGGACTCAGTACCACTCCAGCTGGTATTAATAGAGGCCTGAATTGAATTGGCTCTTTCCTGGTTTGAGAGTGGGACTCAGTACCACTCCAGCTGGTATTAATAGAGGCCTGAATTGAATTGGCTCTTTCCTGGTTTGAGAGTGGGACTCAGTACCACTCCAGCTGGTGTTAATAGAGACCTGGTTTGAATTGACTCTTTCCTAGTGTGTGAGTGGGACTCAGGTCCACTCCAGCTGGTATTAATAGAGGTCTAGATTGACTTGGCTCTTTCCTGATGTGTGAGTGGGACTCAGTTCCACTCCAGCTGGTATGAATAGAGGCCTGGATTGACTTGGCTCTTTCCTGGTGCGTCACTGGGGCTCAGAACCACTCCAGCTAGTATTAATAGATGCCTGGATTGAATAGACTCTTTCCTGGTGTGTGAGTGGGGCTCAGTACCACTCCAGCTGGTGTTAAGATGTCTGGATTGAATTGACTCTTTCCTGGTGTGTGAGTGGGACTGAGTACCACTCCAGCTGGTGTTAAGAGAGGTCTGGATTGAATTGACTCTTTCCTGGTGTGTGAGTGGGGATCAGTACCACTTCAGCTGGTATTTATAGAGGCCTGGATTGAATTGGCTCTTTCCAGGTGTGTGAGTGAGACTCAGTACCACTCCAGCTGGTATTAATAGAGACCTGGATTTAATTGCCTCTTTCCTGGTGTTTCAGTGGGTCTCGGTACCACTCCAGCTGGTATTAATAGTGGTCTGGATTGAATTGGCTCTTTCCTGGTGTGTGAGTGGGGCTCAGGACCACTTCAGCTGGTATTTATAGAGGCCTGGATTGAATTGGCTCTTTCCTGGTGTGTGAGTGGGACTCAGTACCACTCCAGCTGGTATTAATAGAGACCTGGTTTGAATTGGCTCCTTCCTGGTGAGTGAGTGGGGCTCAGTACCACTCCAGCTGGTATTAATAGAGACCTGGTTTGAATTGGCTCTTTCCTGGTGTGTGAATGGGGCTCAGTACCACTTCAGCTGGTATTTATAGAGGCCTGGATTGAATTGGCTCTTTCCTGGTGTGTGAGTGGGGCTCAGTACCACTTCAGCTGGTATTTATCGAGGTGTGGATTGAATTGCCTCTTTACTGGTGAGTGAGTGGGTCTCAGTACCACTCCAGCTGGTGTTAATAGAGGTCTGGATTGAATTGACTCTTTCCTGGTGTGTGAGTGGGGATCTGTACCACTCCAGCTGGTATTAATAGAGGTCTGGATTGAATTGACTCTTTCCTGGTGTGTGAGTGGGGATCAGTACCTCTCCAGCTGGTATTAATAGAGGTCTGGATTGAATTGACTCTTTCCTGGTGTGTGAGTGGGGATCAGTACCACTCCAGCTGGTATTAATAGAGACCTGGTTTGAATTGGCTCCTTCCTGGTGAGTGAGTGAGGCTCAGTACCACTCCAGCTGGTATTAATAGAGACCTGGTTTGAATTGGCTCTTTCCTGGTGTGTGAGTGGGGCTCAGTACCACTTCAGCTGGTATTTATAGAGGCCTGGATTGAATTGGCTCTTTCCTGGTGTGTGAGTGGGGCTCAGTACCACTTCAGCTGGTATTCATCGAGGTGTGGATTGAATTGCCTCTTTACTGGTGAGTGAGTGGGTCTCAGTACCACTCCAGCTGGTGTTAAGAGAGGTCTGGATTGAATTGACTCTTTCCTGGTGTGTGAGTGGGGATCTGTACCACTCCAGCTGGTATTAATAGAGGTCTGGATTGAATTGACTCTTTCCTGGTGTGTGAGTGGGGATCAGTACCTCTCCAGCTGGTATTAATAGAGGTCTGGATTGAATTGGCTCTTTCCTGGTGTGTGAGTGGGGCTCAGTACCACTTCAGCTGGTATTTATAGAGGCCTGGATTGAATTGGCTCTTTCCTGGTGTGTGAGTGGGACTCAGTACCACTCTAGCTGTTATCAATAGAGGTCTGGATTGAATTGCCTCCATCCTGGTGAGTGAGTGGGGCTCAGTACCACTCCAGCTGGTATTAATAGAGACCTGGTTTGAATTGGCTCCTTCCTGGTGAGTGAGTGGGGCTCAGTACCACTCCAGCTGGTATTAATAGAGACCTGGTTTGAATTGGCTCCTTCCTGGTGTGTGAGTGGGGCTCAGTACCACTTCAGCTGGTATTTATAGAGGCCTGGATTGAATTGGCTCTTTCCTGGTGTGTGAGTGGGACTCAGTACCACTCCAGCTGGTATTAATAGAGGTGTGGATTGAATTGCCTCTTTACTGGTGAGTGAGTGGGACTCAGTACCACTCCAGCAGGTATTAATAGAGGTGTGGATTGAATTGGCTCTTTCCTGGTGTATGAGTGGGGCTCAGTACCTCTCCAGCTGGTGTTAATAGAGGTCTGGATTGAATTGGCTCTTTCCTGGTGTGTGAGTGGGGCTCAGAACCACTCCAGCTGGTGTTAATAGAGGTGTGGATTGAATTGCCTCTTTCCTGGTGTTTGAGTGGGACTCAGTACCACTCCAGCTGGTGTTAATAGAGGTCTGGATTGTATTGCCTCTTTCCTGGTGTGTGAGTGGGGCTCAGAACCACTCCAGCTGGTGTTAATAGAGGTGTGGATTGAATTGCCTCTTTCCTGGTGTTTGAGTGGGACTCAGTACCACTCCAGCTGGCATTAAGATGTCTGGATTGAATTTGCTCTTTCCTGGTGTTTGAGTGGGACTCAGTCCCACTCCAGCTGGCATTAAGATGTCTGGATTGAATTGGCTCTTTCCTGGTGTATGAGTGGGGCTCCGTACCACTTCAGCTGGTATTTATAGAGGCCTGGATTGAATTGGCTCTTTCCTGGTGTATGAGTGGGCCTCCGTACCACTTCAGCTGGTATTTATAGAGGCCTGGATTGAATTGGCTCTTTCCTGGTGTGTGAGTGGGGCTCAGTACCACTCCAGCTGGTATTAATAGAGACATGGATTTAATTGACTCTTTCCTGGTGTGTGAGTGGGACTCAGTCCCACTCCAGCTGGTATGAATAGAGGTCTGGATTGAATTGCCTCTTTCCTGGTGTGTGAGTGGGACTCGGTAACACTCCAGCTGGTGTTAATAGAGACCTGGTTTGAATTGACTCTTTCCGCGTGTGTGAGTGGGACTCAGTACCTCTCCAGCTGGTATTAATAGAGGACTGGATTGACTTGGATCTTTCCTGGTGTGTGACTGGGGCTCAGAACCACTCCAGCTGGTATTAATAGATGCCTGGATTGAATTGCCTCTTTCCTGGTGTGTGAGTGGGACTCAGTACCACTCCAGCTGGTATTAATAGAGGTGTGGATTGAATTGCCTCTTTCCTGGTGTGTGAGTGGGACTCAGTACCACTCCAGCTGGTATTAATAGAGGTGTGGATTGAATTGGCTCTTTCCTGGTGTGTGAGTGGGGCTCAGTACCACTCCAGCTGGTATTAATAGAGGTCTGGATTGAATTGGCTCTTCCCTGGTGTGTGAGTGGGGCTCAGTAACACTCCAGCTGGTATTCATTGAGACCGGGATTGAATTGCCTCTTAGCTGGTGTGTGAATGGGACTCAGTACCACTCCTGCTGGTATTAATGGAGGCCTGGATTGAATTGACTCTTTCCTGGTGTGTGAGTGGGACTCAGTACCACTCCAGCTGGTGTTAATAGAGGTCTGGATTGAATTGGCTCCTTACTGGTGATTGAGTTGGACTCAGTCCCACTCCAGCTGGTATTAAGATGTCTGGATTGAATTGGCTCTTTCCTGGTGTGTGAGTGGGGCTCAGTCCCACTCCAGCTGGTATTTATCGAGGTGTGGATTGAATTGCCTCAATCCTGGTGTGTGAGTGGGACTCAGTACCACTTCAGCTGGTATGAATTGAGGTCTGGATTGAATTGGCTCTTTCCTGGTGTGTGAGTGGGTCTCAGTACCACTGCAGCTGGTATTAATAGAGGCCTGGATTGAATTGCCTCTTTCCTGGTGTGTGAGTGGGGCTCAGTACCACAACCGCTTGTATTAATAGAGGTCTGGATTGAATTGGTTCTTTCCTGGTGTGTGAGTGGGACTCAGTACCACTCCAGCTGGTATTAATAGAGGTCTGGATTGAATTGGTTCTTTCCTGGTGTGTGAGTGGGACTCAGTACCACTCCAGCTGGTATTAATAGAGGTCTGGATTGAATTGGTTCTTTCCTGGTGTGTGAGTGGGACTCAGTACCACTCCAGCTGGTATTAATAGAGGCCTGGATTGAATTGGCTCTTTCCTGGTGTGTGAGTGGGGCTCAGTACCACTCCAGCTGTTATTAATAGAAGCTTGGATTGAATTGGCTCTTTCCTGGTGTGTGAGTGGGACTCGGTAACACTCCAGCTGGTATTCATTGAGACCGGGATTGAATTGCCTCTTAGCTGGTGTGTGAATGGGACTCAGTACCACTCCTGCTGGTATTAATGGAGGCCTGGATTGAATTGACTCTTTCCTGTGTGTGAATGGGACTCAGTACCACTCCAGCTGGTATTCATAGAGGTCTGGATTGAATTGGCTCCATCCTGGTGAGTGAGTGGGGCTCAGTACCACTCCAGCTGGTATTAATAGAGGCCTGGATTGAATTGACTCTTTCCTGGTGAGTGAGTGGGACTCAGTACCACTCCAGCTGGTATTAATAGAGGCCTGGATTGAATTGACTCTTTCCTGGTGAGTGAGTGGGACTCAGTACCACTCCAGCTGGTATTCATAGAGGTCTGGATTGAATTGGCTCCATCCTGGTGAGTGAGTGGGGCTCAGTACCACTCCAGCTGGTATTAATAGAGGCCTGGATTGAATTGACTCTTTCCTGGTGAGTGAGTGGGACTCAGTCCCACTCCAGCTGGTATTAAGAGGTCTGGATTGAATTGACTCTTTCCTGGTGTGTGAATGGGACTCAGGTCCACTCCAGCTGGTATTAATAGAGGCCTGTTTTGAATTGACACTATCCTGGTGTGTGAATGGGACTCAGGTCCACTCCAGCTGGTATTAATAGAGGTCTGGATTGATTTGGCTCTTTCCTGGTGTTTGAGTGGGACTCAGTAACACTCCAGCTGGTATTTATAGAGGGCTGGATTGAATTGGCTCTTTCCTGGTGTGTGAGTGGGGCTCAGTACCTCTCCAGCTGGTGTTTATAAGAGGTCTGGATTGAATTGACTCTTTCCTGGTGTGTGAGTGGGACTCAGTCCCACTGCAGCTGGTATTAATAGAGGTCTGGATTGAATTGGCTCTTCCCTGGTGTGTGAATGGGACTCAGTTCCACTCCAGCTGGTATTAATAGAGACCTGGTTTGAATTGGCTCTTTCCTGGTGTGTGAGTGGGACTCAGTTCCACTCCAGCTGGTATTAATAGAGGCCTGGTTTGAATTGACTCTTTCCTGGTGTGTGAATGGGACTCAGTTCCACTCCAGCTGGTATTAATAGAGACCTGTTTTGAATTGGCTCTTTCCTGGTGTGTGAGTGGGACTCAGGTCCACTCCAGCTGGTATTAATAGAAGTCTGGATTGAATTGACTCTTTCCTGGTGTGTGAGTGGGACTCAGTACCACTCCAGCTGGTATTAATAGAGGCCTGGATTGAATTTGCTCTTTCCTGGTGCGTGACAGGGGCTCAGTACCACTCCAGCTGGTATTAATAGAGGCCTGGTTAGAATTGACTCATTCCTGGTGTGTGAGTGGGACTCAGTTCCACTCCAGCTGGTATCAAAAGAGGCCTGGTTTGAATTGCCTCTTTCCTGGTGTGCGTGTGGGACTCAGTTCCACTCCAGCTGGTATTAATAGAGGCCTGGTTGAATTGACTCTTTCCTGGTGAGTGAGTGGGACTCAGTACCACTCCAGCTGGTGTTAATAGAGGTCTGGATTGAATTGGCTCCTTCCTGGTGAGTGAGTGGGGCTCAGTCCCACTCCAGCTGGTATTAAGAGGTCTGGATAGAATTGGCTCTTTCCTGGTGTGTGAGTGGGACTCAGGTCCACTCCAGCTGGTATTAATGGAGGCCTGGTTTGAATTGACTCTTTCCTGGTGTGTGAGTGGGACTCAGTGCCACTCCAGCTGGTATTAATAGAAGCCTGGTTTGAATTGACTCTTTCCTGGTATGTGAGTGGGACTCAGTGCCACTCCAGCTGGTATTAATAGAGATAAGGATTGAATTGCCTCTTTCCTGGTGTGTGAGTGGGACTCAGTGCCACTCCAGCTGGTATTAATAGAGGTCTGCATTGATTTGGCGCTTTCCTGGTGTTTGAGTGGGACTCAGTACCACACCAGCTTGTACTCATAGAGGTCTGGATTGAATTGGCTCTTTCCCGGTGAGTGAGTGGGGCTCAGTACCACTCCAGCTGGTATTAATAGAGGTCTGGATTGAATTGGCTACTTCCTGGTGAGTGAGTTGGACTTAGTACCACTCCAGCTGTTATTAATAGACTGGATTGAATTGGCTCCATCCTGGTGTTTGACTGGGGCTCAGTACCACTCCAGCTGGTATTAATAGAGGTCTGGATTGAATTGGCTACTTCCTGGTGAGTGAGTTGGACTCAGTACCACTCCAGCTGGTATTAATAGAGGTCTGGATTGAATTGGTTCCATCCTGGTGAGTGAGTGGGTCTCAGTACCACTCCAGCTGGTATTAATAGAGGCCTGGATTGACTTGGCTCCTTCCTGGTGTGTGAGTGGGACTCAGTACCACACCAGCTTGTACTCATAGAGGTCTGGATTGAATTGGCTCCATCCTGGTGAGTGAGTGGGACTCAGTACCACTCCAGCTGGTATTAATAGAGGCCTGGATTGAATTGGCTCTTTCCTGGTGAGTAAGTGGGGCTCAGTACCACTCCAGCTGGTATTAATAGAGGCCTGGATTGACTTGGCTCTTTCCTGGTGAGTGAGTGGGACTCAGTACCACTCCAGCTGGTATTAATAGAGGCCTGGATTGAATTGGCTCTTTCCTGGTGTGTGAGTGGGGCTCAGTACCACTCCAGCTGGTATTAATAGAGGCCTGGATTGAATTGGCTCTTTCCTGGTGTGTGAGTGGCTCTCAGTCCCACTCCAGCTGGTATCAATAGAGGCCTGGATTGAATTGGCTCTTTCCTGGTGTGTGAGTGGGACTCAGTACCACTCCAGCTGGTATTAATAGAGGCCTGGATTGAATTGGCTCTTTCCTGGTGTGTGAGTGGGACTCAGTACCACACCAGCTGGTGTTAATAGAGACCTGGATTGAATTGGCTCTTTCCTGGTGTGTGAGTGGGGCTCAGTACCACTCCAGCTGGTATTAATAGAAGCCTGGTTTGAATTGACTCTTTCCTGGTATGTGAGTGGGACTCAGTGCCACTCCAGCTGGTATTAATAGAGATAAGGATTGAATTGCCTCTTTCCTGGTGTGTGAGTGGGACTCAGTACCACTCCAGCTGGTATTAATAGAGGTCTGCATTGATTTGGCGCTTTCCTGGTGTTTGAGTGGGACTCAGTACCACACCAGCTTGTACTCATAGAGGTCTGGATTGAATTGGCTCTTTCCCGGTGAGTGAGTGGGGCTCAGTACCACTCCAGCTGGTATTAATAGAGGTCTGGATTGAATTGGCTACTTCCTGGTGAGTGAGTTGGACTTAGTACCACTCCAGCTGTTATTAATAGACTGGATTGAATTGGCTCCATCCTGGTGTTTGACTGGGGCTCAGTACCACTCCAGCTGGTATTAATAGAGGTCTGGATTGAATTGGCTACTTCCTGGTGAGTGAGTTGGACTCAGTACCACTCCAGCTGGTATTAATAGAGGTCTGGATTGAATTGGTTCCATCCTGGTGAGTGAGTGGGTCTCAGTACCACTCCAGCTGGTATTAATAGAGGCCTGGATTGACTTGGCTCCTTCCTGGTGTGTGAGTGGGACTCAGTACCACACCAGCTTGTACTCATAGAGGTCTGGATTGAATTGGCTCCATCCTGGTGAGTGAGTGGGACTCAGTACCACTCCAGCTGGTATTAATAGAGGCCTGGATTGAATTGGCTCTTTCCTGGTGAGTAAGTGGGGCTCAGTACCACTCCAGCTGGTATTAATAGAGGCCTGGATTGACTTGGCTCTTTCCTGGTGAGTGAGTGGGACTCAGTACCACTCCAGCTGGTATTAATAGAGGCCTGGATTGAATTGGCTCTTTCCTGGTGTGTGAGTGGGGCTCAGTACCACTCCAGCTGGTATTAATAGAGGCCTGGATTGAATTGGCTCTTTCCTGGTGTGTGAGTGGCTCTCAGTCCCACTCCAGCTGGTATCAATAGAGGCCTGGATTGAATTGGCTCTTTCCTGGTGTGTGAGTGGGACTCAGTACCACTCCAGCTGGTATTAATAGAGGCCTGGATTGAATTGGCTCTTTCCTGGTGTGTGAGTGGGACTCAGTACCACACCAGCTGGTGTTAATAGAGACCTGGATTGAATTGGCTCTTTCCTGGTGTGTGAGTGGGGCTCAGTACCACTCCAGCTGGTATTAATAGAGGCCTGGATTGAATTGGCTCTTTCCTGGTGTGTGAGTGGGACTCAGTACCACTCCAGCTGGTGTTAATAGAGGTCTGGATTGAATTGGCTCTTTCCTGGTGTGTGAGTGGGACTCAGTACCACTCCAGCTGGTGTTAATAGAGGTCTGGATTGAATTGGCTCTTTCCTGGTGTGTGAGTGGGACTCAGTAACACTCCAGCTGGTGTTAATAAGAGGTCTGGATTGAATTGGCTTCTTACTGGTGATTGAGTTGGACTCAGTCCCACTCCAGCTGGTATTAAGATGTCTGGATTGAGTTGGCTCTTTCCTGGTGTGTGACTGGGACTCAGTACCACTCGAGAGGGTATTTATCGAGGCCTGGTTTGAATTGACTCTTTCCTGGTGTGTGAGTGGGACTCAGTACCACTCCAGCTGGTATTAATAGAGGTCTGGATTGAATTGGCTCCATCCTGGTGTGTGTGGGGCTCAGTACCACTCCAGCTGGTATTTATCGAGGCCTGGTTTGAATTGACTCTTTCCTGGTGTGTGAGTGGGACTCAGTACCACTCCAGCTGGTATTAATAGAGGTCTGGATTGAATTGGCTCTTTCCTGGTGAGTAAGTGGGGCTCAGTACCACTCCAGCTGGTATTAATAGAGGCCTGGATTGAATTGGCTCTTTCCTGGTGTGTGAGTGGGACTCAGTACCACTCCAGCTGGTGTTAATAGAGACCTGGATTGAATTGGCTCTTTCCTGGTGTGTGAGTGGGGCTCAGTACCACTCCAGCTGGTATCAATAGAGGCCTGGATTGAATTGGCTCTTTCCTGGTGTGTGAGTGGGACTCAGTACCACTCCAGCTGGTGTTAATAGAGGTCTGGATTGAATTTGCTCCATCCTGGTGAGTGAGTTGGACTCAGTACCACTCCAGCTGGTATTAATAGAGGTCTGGATTGAAGTGGCTCCATCCTGGTGAGTGAGTGGGGCTCAGTACCACTGCAGCTGGTATTAATAGAGGTCCGGATTGAATTGGCTCTTTCCTGGTGAGTGAGTGGGACTCAGTACCACTCCAGCTGGTATTAATAGAGGTCTGGATTGAATTGGCTCCATCCTGGTGTGTGAGTGGGGCTCAGTACCACTCCAGCTGGTATTTATTGAGGCCTGGTTTGAATTGACTCTTTCCTGGTGTGTGAGTGGGACTCAGTACCACTCCAGCTGGTATTAATAGAGGTCTGGATTGAATTGGCTCCATCCTGGTGAGTGAGTGGGACTCAGTACCACTCCAGCTGTTATTAAAAGAGGTCTGGTTTGAATTGGCTCCTTCCTGGTGATGAGTGGGGCTCAGTACCACTCCAGCTGGTATTAATAAAGGACTGGATTGAATTGGCTCTTTCCTGGTGTGTGAGTGGGACTCAGTTCCTCTCCAGCTGGTATGAATAGAGGCCTGTATTGACTTGGCTCTTTCCTGGTGTGTGAGTGGGACTCAGTTCCTCTCCAGCTTGTATTAATAAAGGACTGGATTGAATTGGCTCTTTCCTGGTGTGTGTGGGGGACTCCGTTCCTCTCCAGCTGGTATGAATAGAGGCCTGGATTGAATAGACTCTTTACTGGTGTGTGAGTGGGGCTCAGTACCACTTCTGCTGGTATTTATAGAGGCCTGGATTGATATTTCTCTTTCCTGGTGAGTGAGTGGGACTCAGTACCACTCCAGCTGGTATTAATAGAGGTCTGGATTGAATTGGCTCCTTCCTGGTGAGTCAGTGGGACTCAGTACCACTCCAGCTGGTATTAATAGAGGGCTGGTTTAAATTGACTCTTTCTGGTGTGTGAGGGGGACTCGGTGCCACTCCAGTCGCTATAGATAGAGCCCTGGATCGAAATGGCTCTTCCCTGGTGTGTGTGTGAGACTCAGTTCCACTCCAGCTGGTATTAATAGGGGTCTGGATTGATTTGGCTCTTTACTGGTGTGTGAGTGGGACTCAGTCCCACTCCAGCTGGTATTTATCGAGGTGTGGATTGAATTGCCTCTTTCCTGGTGTGTGAGTGGGACTCAGTACCACTCCAGCTGGTATTAATAGAGGTCTGGATTGAATTGCCTCTTTCCTGGTGTGTGAGTGGGACTCAGTACCACTCCAGCTGGTATTAATAGAGGTCTGGATTGAATTGCCTCTTTCTTGGTGTGTGAGTGGGGCTCAGTACCACTCCAGCTGGTATTAAGAGATCTGGATTGAATTGCGTCTTTCCTGGTGTGTGAGTGGGACTCAGTACCACTCCAGCTGGCATTAATAGAGGCCTGGACAGAATTGCCTCTTTCCTGGTGTGTGAGTGGGGCTCAGTACCTCACCAGCTGGTATTAATAGAGGTCTGGATTGAATTGGCTCTTTCCTGGTGTGTGAGTGTGAGTCAGTACCACTCCAGCTGGTATTAATTGAGGCCTGGATAGAATTGCCTCTTTCCTGGTGTGTGAGTGGGACTCAGTACCACTCCAGCTGGTGTTCATGGAGGTTTCGATTGAATTGGCTCTTTCATGGTGTGTGAGTGGGCCTCAGTACCATTCCAGCTGGTATTAATTGAGGCCTGGATTGAACTGGCTCTTTCTCTGTTTGTGAGTGGGACTCAGTACCACTCCAGCTGGTATTAATAGAGGTCTGGATTGATTTGGCTCTTTCATGGTGTTTGAGTGGGACTCAGTACCACTCCAGCTGGTATTAATAGAGGTCTGGATTGATTTGGCTCTTTCCTGGTGTTTGAGTGGGACTCAGTGCCTCTCCAGCTGGTATTAATAGAGGACTGGATTGAATTGGCTCTTTCCTGGTGTGTGAGTGGGACTCAGTACCTCTCCAGCTGGTATTAATAGAGGTCTGGATTGAATTGGCTCCTTCCTGGTGTGTGAGTGGGACTCAGTACCACTCCAGCTGGTATTAATAGAGGTCTTGATTGAATTGGCTCCTTCCTGGTGTGTGAGTGGGGCTCAGTACCACTCCAGCTGGTAATAATAGAGACCTGGATTGACTTAGCTCTTTCCTGGTGTGTGAGTGGGGGACTCAGTTCCTCTCCAGCTGGTATGAATGGAGGTCTGGATTGATATTTCTCTTTCCTGGTGTGTGAGTGGGACTCATTTACACTGCAGCTGGTATTTATAGAGGTCTGGATTGATATTTCTCTTTCCTGGTGTGTGAGTGGGACTCAGTACCACTCCAGCTGGTATGAATAGAGGCCTGGATTGACTTCGCTCTTTCCTGGTGTGTGTGGGGGACTCAGTTCCTCTCCAGCTGGTATGAATAGAGGTCTGGATTGATATTTCTCTTTCCTGGTGTGTGAGTGGGACACATTTACACTGCAGCTGGTATTTATAGAGGTCTGGATTGATATTTCTCTTTCCTGGTGTGTGAGTGGGACTCAGTACCTCTCCAGCTGGTGTTAATAAGAGGTCTGGATTGAATTGACTCTTTACTGGTGAGTAAGTGGGACTCAGTACCACTCCAGCTGGTATTAATAGAGGTCTTGATTGAATTGGCTCCTTCCTGGTGAGTCAGTGGGACTCAGTACCACTCCAGCTGGTATTAATAGAGGGCTGGTTTAAATTGACTCTTTCTGGTGTGTGAGGGGGACTCGGTGCCACTCCAGTCGCTATAGATAGAGCCCTGGATCGAAATGGCTCTTCCCTGGTGTGTGTGTGAGACTCAGTTCCACTCCAGCTGGTATTAATAGGGGTCTGGATTGAATTGAATCTTTCCTGGTGTGTGAGTGAGACTCAGTTCCACTCCAGCTGGTATTAATAGAGGTCTGGATTGATTTGGCTCTTTCCTGGTGTGTGAGTGGGACTCAGTCCCACTCCAGCTGGTATTTATCGAGGTGTGGATTGAATTGCCTCTTTCCTGGTGTGTGAGTGGGACTCAGTACCACTCCAGCTGGTATTAATAGAGGTCTGGATTGAATTGCCTCTTTCCTGGTGTGTGAGTGGGACCCAGTACCACTCCAGCTGGTATTAATACAGGTCTGGATTGATTTGGCTCTTTCCTGGTGTGTGAGTGGGACTCAGTACCACTCCAGCTGGTATTAAGAGGTCTGGACAGAATTGCCTCTTTCCTGGTTTGTGAGTGGGGCTCAGTACCTCACCAGCTGGTATTAATAGAGGTCTGGATTGAATTGCCTCTTTCCTGGTGTGTGAGTGGGACTCAGTACCACTCCAGCTGGTATTAATAGAGGTCTGGATTGAATTGGCTCTTTTCTGGTGTGTGCGTGAGCCTCAGTACCACTCCAGCAGATATTAATAGATGTCTGGATTGAATTGGTTCTTTCCTGGTGTGTGAGTGGGCCTCAGTACCACTCCAGATGCTATTAATAGATGTCTGGATTGCATTGGCTCTTTCCTGGTGTGTGAGTGAGACTCAGTACCACTCCAGCTGGTAATAATGGAAGCCTCGATTGAATTGGCTCTTTCTGGTGTGTGAGTGGGACTCAGTCCCACTTCAGCTGGTATTTATAGAGGCCTGGATTTAAGTAGCTCTTTCCTGGTGGGTGACTGGGGTTCAGTACCACTCCAGCTGGTATTAATAGAGGCCTGGATTGAATTGGCTCTTTCCTGGTGGGTGACTGGGGTTCAGTGCCACTCCAGCTGGTATTAATAGAGGCCTGGATTGAACTGGCTCTTTCCTGATGTGTGTGTGGGTCTCAGTACCACTCCAGCTGGTATAAATAGAGGCCTGGATTGAATTGGCTCTTTCCTGCTGAATGGGTGGCACTCAGTCCCACTCCAGCTGGTATTAATAGAGGCCTGGATTGAACTGGCTCTTTCCTGATGTGTGTGTGGGACTCAGTACCACTCCAGCTGGTATTAATAGAGGCCTGGATTGAATTGGCTCTTTCCTGGTATGTGAGTGGGACTCAGTCTCACTCCAGCTCGTATTAATAGAGTCTTGGATTAAACTGGCTCTTTTTTTTTGTGTGAGCGATTCTCAGTACCACTCCAGCTGGTATTATTAGAGGCCTGGATTGAACTGGGTCTTTCCTGATGTTTGCGTGGGACTCAGTACCACTCCAGCTTGTATTTATAGAGGCCTGGAATGTACTGGCTCTTCCCTGGTGTGTGAATGGGACTCTGTACCTCAGCAGCTGGTATTTATAGAGGCCTGGATTTAAGTAGCTCTTTCCTGGTGGGTGACTGGGGTTCAGTACCACTCCAGCTGGTACTAATATTGGTCTGGATTGAATTGACTCTTTCCTGGTGTGTGTGTGGGACTCAGTTCCACTCCAGCTGTTATGAACAGAGGTCTGGATTGTATTGACTCGTTCCTGGTGTGTGTGTGGGACTCAGTTCCACTCCAGCTGGTATTAATAGAGGCCTGGATGGAACTGGCTCTTTCCTGGTATGTGAGTGGGACTCAGTACCACTCCAGCTGTTCCTAATAAAGGTTTGCATTGAATTGGCACTTTTCTGGTGTGTGAGTGAGACTCAGTACCTCTCCAGCTGGTATTTATAGAGGCCTGGATTTAAGTGGCTCTTTCCTGGTGGGTGACTGGGGTTCAGTTCCACTCCAGCTGGTATTAATAGAGGTCTGGATTTAATTGGCTCTTGCCTGGTGTGTGAGTGGGACTCAGTACCACTCCAGCTGGTATTAATAGACGTCTGGATTGAATTGGCTCTTTCCTGGTGATTGAGTGGGGCTCAGTCCCACTCCAGCTGGCATTAAGATGTCTGGATTGAATTGGCTCTTTCCTGGTGTATGAGTGGGGCTCAGTCCCACACCAGCTGGTATTTATCGAGGTGTGGATTGAATTGGCTATTTCCTGGTGTGTGAGTGGGGCTCAGTACCACTTCAGCTGGTATTAATAGAGACATGGATTTAATTGACTCTTTCCTGGTGTGTGAGTGGGACTCAGTCCCACTCCAGCTGGTATTAATAGAGGCCCGGATTGAATTGCCTCTTTCCTGGTGTGTGAGTGGGACTAAAAACACTCCAGCTGGTATGAATAGAGATCTGGATTGAATTGCCTCTTTCCGCGTGTGTGAGTGGGACTCAGTACCACTTCAGCTGGTATTAATAGAGGCCTGGATTGAATTGGCACTTTCCTGGTGTGTGAGTGGGGCTCAGTACCACTCCAGCTGGTATTAATAGAGGCCTGGATTGAATTGGCTCTTCCTGGTGTGTGGGTGGGACTCAGTACCACTCCAGCTGGTATTAATAGAGGCCCAGATTGAATTGCCTCCATCCTGGTGAGTGAGTGGGGCTCAGTCCCACTCCAGCTTGTATTAGTAGAGGTCTGGATTGAATTGGCTCTTTCCTGGTGTGTGAGTGGGGCTCCGTACGCGCCAGCTGGTATTAATAGAGGCCTGGCTTGAATTGGCTCTTCCCTGGTGTGTGAGTGGGACTCAGTTCCACTCCAGCTGGTATTAATAGATGTCTGGATTTTATTGGCTCTTTCCTGGTGTGTGAGTCGGACTCAGTTCCACTCCAGCTGGTATTAATAGAGACCTGGTTTGAATTGACTCTTTCCGAGTGTGTGAGTGGGACTCAGTACCACTCCAGCTGGTATTAATAGAGGACTGGATTGACTTGGATCTTTCCTGGTGTGTGAGTGGGACTCAGTACCACTCCAGCTGGTATTAATAGAGGACTGGATTGACTTGGATCTTTCCTGGTGTGTGAGTGGGGCTCAGAACCACTCCAGCTGGTGTTAATAGAGGTCTGGATTGAATTGGCTCTTTCCTGGTGAGTGAGTGGGGCTCAGTACCACTTCAGCTGGTATTAATAGAGGTCTGGATTGAATTGGCTCTTTCCTGGTGAGTGAGTGGGGCTCAGTACCACTCCAGCTGGTATTTATCGAGGTGTGGATTGAATTGCCTCAATCCTGGTGTGTGAGTGGGGCTCAGTACCACAACAGCTGGTATTAATAGAGGCCTGGATTGAATTGCCTCTTTCCTGGTGAGTGAGTGGGGCTCAGTACCACAACAGCTGGTATTAATAGAGGCCTGGATTGAATTGCCTCTTTCCTGGTGAGTGAGTGGGGCTCAGTACCACTCCAGCTGGTATTTATCGAGGTGTGGATTGAATTGCCTCAATCCTGGTGTGTGAGTGGGGCTCAGTACCACTCCAGCTGGTATTAATAGAGGTGTGGATTGAATTGCCTCTTTCCTGGTGTCTGAGTGGGACTCAGTACCACTCCAGCTGGTGTTAATAGAGGTGTGGATTGAATTGCCTCTTTCCTGGTGTGTGAGTGGGACTCAGTACCACTCCAGCTGGTATTAATAGAGGTGTGGATTGAATTGCCTCTTTCCTGGTGTGTGAGTGGGACTCAGTACCACTCCAGCTGGTGTTAATAGAGGTCTGGATTGAATTGCCTCCTTACTGGTGATTGAGTTGGACTCAGTCCCACTCCAGCTGGCATTAAGATGTCTGGATTGAATTGGCTCTTTCCTGGTGTGTGACTGGGGCTCCGTACCACTCCAGCTGGTATTTATAGAGGCCTGGATTGACTTGGCTCCTTCCTGGTGTGTGAGTGGGGATCTGTACCACTCCAGCTGGTATTAATAGAGGCCTGGATTGACTTGGCTCCTTCCTGGTGTGTGAGTGGTGCTCAGTCCCACTCCAGCTGGTATTTATCGAGGTGTGGATTGAATTGCCTCAATCCTGGTGTGTGAGTGGGACTCAGGAACACTCCAGCTGCTATTAATAGAGGTCTGAGTTGAATTGCCTCCATCCTGGTGAGTGAGTGGGGCTCAGTCCCACTCCAGCTGGTATTAATAGAGGTCTGGATTGAATTGGCTCTTTCCTGGTGAGTGAGTGGGACTCAGTACCACTCCAGCTGGTGTTAATAGAGACCTGGTTTGAATTGACTCTTTCCTAGTGTGTGAGTGGGACTCAGGTCCACTCCAGCTGGTATTAATAGAGGTCTGGATTGAATTGACTCTTTCCTGGTGAGTGAGTGGGACTCAGTACCACTCCAGCTGGTGTTAATAGAGACCTGGTTTGAATTGACTCTTTCCTAGTGTGTGAGTGGGACTCAGGTCCACTCCAGCTGGTATTAATAGAGGTCTAGATTGACTTGGCTCTTTCCTGGTGTGTGAGTGGGACTCAGTCCCACTCCAGCTGGTATTTATCGAGGTGTGGATTGAATTGCCTCTTTACTGGTGAGTGAGTGGGAATCAGTTCCACTCCAGCTGGTATGAATAGAGGCCTGGATTGACTTGGCTCTTTCCTGGTGTGTGAGTGGGACTCAGTCCCACTCCAGCTGGTATTTATCGAGGTTTGGATTGAATTGCCTCTTTACTGGTGAGTGAGTGGGACTCAGTTCCACTCCAGCTGGTATGAATAGAGGCCTGGATTGACTTGGCTCTTTCCTGGTGTGCGAGTGGGACTCAGTTCCACTCCAGCTGGTATGAATAGAGGCCTGGATTGACTTGGCTCTTTCCTGATGTGTGAGTGGGACTCAGTTCCACTCCAGCTGGTATGAATAGAGGCCTGGATTGACTTGGCTCTTTCCTGGTGCGTCACTGGGGCTCAGAACCACTCCAGCTAGTATTAATAGATGCCTGGATTGAATAGACTCTTTCCTGGTGTGTGAGTGGGACTCAGTCCCACTCCAGCTGGTATTAATAGAGGTCTGGATTGAATTGGCTCTTCCCTGGTGTGTGAGTGGGGCTCAGTACCACTCCAGCTGGTATTAATAGAGCTATGGATTGAATTGGCTCTTCCCTGGTGTGTGAGTGGGGCTCAGTACCACTCCAGCTGGCATTAAGATGTCTGGATTGAATTGACTCTTTCCTGGTGTGTGAGTGGGACTCAGTACCACTCCAGCTGGTGTTAAGAGAGGTCTGGATTAAAATGGCTCCTTCCTGGTGCGTGACTGGGACTCAGTACCACTTCAGCTGGTATTTATAGAGGCCTGGATTGAATTGGCTCTTTCCTGGTGTGTGAGTGGGACTCAGTGCCACTCCAGCTGGTATTAATAGAGACCTGGTTTGAATTGGCTCTTTCCTGGTGTTTGAGTGGGACTCAGTACCACTCCAGCTGGTATTAATAGAGACCTGGTTTGAATTGGCTCCTTCCTGGTGTGTGAGTGAGACTCAGTACCACTCCAGCTGGTATTAATAGAGACCTGGATTTAATTGCCTCTTTCCTGGTGTGTCAGTGGGTCTCGGTACCACTCCAGCTGTTATTAATAGAGGTCTGGATTGAATTGGCTCTTTCCTGGTGTGTGAGTGGGGCTCAGTACCACTTCAGCTGGTATTTATAGAGGCCTGGATTGAATTGGCTCTTTCCTGGTGTGTGAGTGGGACTCAGTACCACTCCAGCTGGTATTAATAGAGACCTGGTTTGAATTGGCTCCTTCCTGGTGAGTGAGTGGGGCTCAGTCCCACTCCAGCCGGTATTTATCGAGGTGTGGATTGAATTGCCTCTTTCCTGGTGTGTGAGTGGGACTCAGTACCACTCCAGCTGGTATTAATAGAGGTGTGGATTGAATTGCCTCTTTCCTGGTGTGTGAGTGGGACTCAGTACCACTCCAGCTGGTGTTAATAGAGGTCTGGATTGAATTGCCTCCTTACTGGTGATTGAGTTGGACTCAGTCCCACTCCAGCTGGCATTAAGATGTCTGGATTGAATTGCCTCTTTCCTGGTGTGTGAGTGAGACTCAGTACCACTCCAGCTGGTATTTATAGAGGCCTGGATTGACTTGGCTCCTTCCTGGTGTGTGAGTGGGGATCTGTACCACTCCAGCTGGTATTAATAGAGGCCTGGATTGAATTGGCTCTTTCCTGGTGTGTGAGTGGTGCTCAGTCCCACTCCAGCTGGTATTTATCGAGGTGTGGATTGAATTGCCTCAATCCTGGTGTGTGAGTGGGACTCAGGTCCACTCCAGCTGCTATTAATAGAGGTCTAGATTGACTTGGCTCTTTCCTGATGTGTGAGTGGGACTCAGTCCCACTCCAGCTGGTATTTATCGAGGTGTGGATTGAATTGCCTCTTTACTGGTGAGTGAGTGGGACTCAGTACCACTCCAGCTGGTGTTAATAGAGACCTGGTTTGAATTGGCTCTTTCCTGGTGTGTGAGTGGGACTCAGTACCACTCCAGCTGGTATTAATAGAGGCCTGAATTGAATTGGCTCTTTCCTGGTTTGAGAGTGGGACTCAGTACCACTCCAGCTGGTATTAATAGAGGCCTGAATTGAATTGGCTCTTTCCTGGTTTGAGAGTGGGACTCAGTACCACTCCAGCTGGTGTTAATAGAGACCTGGTTTGAATTGACTCTTTCCTAGTGTGTGAGTGGGACTCAGGTCCACTCCAGCTGGTATTAATAGAGGTCTAGATTGACTTGGCTCTTTCCTGATGTGTGAGTGGGACTCAGTTCCACTCCAGCTGGTATGAATAGAGGCCTGGATTGACTTGGCTCTTTCCTGGTGCGTCACTGGGGCTCAGAACCACTCCAGCTAGTATTAATAGATGCCTGGATTGAATAGACTCTTTCCTGGTGTGTGAGTGGGGCTCAGTACCACTCCAGCTGGTGTTAAGATGTCTGGATTGAATTGACTCTTTCCTGGTGTGTGAGTGGGACTGAGTACCACTCCAGCTGGTGTTAAGAGAGGTCTGGATTGAATTGACTCTTTCCTGGTGTGTGAGTGGGGATCAGTACCACTTCAGCTGGTATTTATAGAGGCCTGGATTGAATTGGCTCTTTCCAGGTGTGTGAGTGAGACTCAGTACCACTCCAGCTGGTATTAATAGAGACCTGGATTTAATTGCCTCTTTCCTGGTGTGTCAGTGGGTCTCGGTACCACTCCAGCTGGTATTAATAGAGGTCTGGATTGAATTGGCTCTTTCCTGGTGTGTGAGTGGGGCTCAGGACCACTTCAGCTGGTATTTATAGAGGCCTGGATTGAATTGGCTCTTTCCTGGTGTGTGAGTGGGACTCAGTACCACTCCAGCTGGTATTAATAGAGACCTGGTTTGAATTGGCTCCTTCCTGGTGAGTGAGTGGGGCTCAGTACCACTCCAGCTGGTATTAATAGAGACCTGGTTTGAATTGGCTCTTTCCTGGTGTGTGAATGGGGCTCAGTACCACTTCAGCTGGTATTTATAGAGGCCTGGATTGAATTGGCTCTTTCCTGGTGTGTGAGTGGGGCTCAGTACCACTTCAGCTGGTATTTATCGAGGTGTGGATTGAATTGCCTCTTTACTGGTGAGTGAGTGGGTCTCAGTACCACTCCAGCTGGTGTTAATAGAGGTCTGGATTGAATTGACTCTTTCCTGGTGTGTGAGTGGGGATCTGTACCACTCCAGCTGGTATTAATAGAGGTCTGGATTGAATTGACTCTTTCCTGGTGTGTGAGTGGGGATCAGTACCTCTCCAGCTGGTATTAATAGAGGTCTGGTTTGAATTGACTCTTTCCTGGTGTGTGAGTGGGGATCAGTACCACTCCAGCTGGTATTAATAGAGACCTGGTTTGAATTGGCTCCTTCCTGGTGAGTGAGTGAGGCTCAGTACCACTCCAGCTGGTATTAATAGAGACCTGATTTGAATTGGCTCTTTCCTGGTGTGTGAGTGGGGCTCAGTACCACTTCAGCTGGTATTTATAGAGGCCTGGATTGAATTGGCTCTTTCCTGGTGTGTGAGTGGGGCTCAGTACCACTTCAGCTGGTATTCATCGAGGTGTGGATTGAATTGCCTCTTTACTGGTGAGTGAGTGGGTCTCAGTACCACTCCAGCTGGTGTTAAGAGAGGTCTGGATTGAATTGACTCTTTCCTGGTGTGTGAGTGGGGATCTGTACCACTCCAGCTGGTATTAATAGAGGTCTGGATTGAATTGACTCTTTCCTGGTGTGTGAGTGGGGATCAGTACCTCTCCAGCTGGTATTAATAGAGGTCTGGATTGAATTGGCTCTTTCCTGGTGTGTGAGTGGGGCTCAGTACCACTTCAGCTGGTATTTATAGAGGCCTGGATTGAATTGGCTCTTTCCTGGTGTGTGAGTGGGACTCAGTACCACTCTAGCTGTTATCAATAGAGGTCTGGATTGAATTGCCTCCATCCTGGTGAGTGAGTGGGGCTCAGTACCACTCCAGCTGGTATTAATAGAGACCTGGTTTGAATTGGCTCCTTCCTGGTGAGTGAGTGGGGCTCAGTACCACTCCAGCTGGTATTAATAGAGACCTGGTTTGAATTGGCTCCTTCCTGGTGTGTGAGTGGGGCTCAGTACCACTTCAGCTGGTATTTATAGAGGCCTGGATTGAATTGGCTCTTTCCTGGTGTGTGAGTGGGACTCAGTACCACTCCAGCTGGTATTAATAGAGGTGTGGATTGAATTGCCTCTTTACTGGTGAGTGAGTGGGACTCAGTACCACTCCAGCAGGTATTAATAGAGGTGTGGATTGAATTGGCTCTTTCCTGGTGTATGAGTGGGGCTCAGTACCTCTCCAGCTGGTGTTAATAGAGGTCTGGATTGAATTGGCTCTTTCCTGGTGTGTGAGTGGGGCTCAGAACCACTCCAGCTGGTGTTAATAGAGGTGTGGATTGAATTGCCTCTTTCCTGGTGTTTGAGTGGGACTCAGTACCACTCCAGCTGGTGTTAATAGAGGTCTGGATTGTATTGCCTCTTTCCTGGTGTGTGAGTGGGGCTCAGAACCACTCCAGCTGGTGTTAATAGAGGTGTGGATTGAATTGCCTCTTTCCTGGTGTTTGAGTGGGACTCAGTACCACTCCAGCTGGCATTAAGATGTCTGGATTGAATTTGCTCTTTCCTGGTGTTTGAGTGGGACTCAGTCCCACTCCAGCTGGCATTAAGATGTCTGGATTGAATTGGCTCTTTCCTGGTGTATGAGTGGGGCTCCGTACCACTTCAGCTGGTATTTATAGAGGCCTGGATTGAATTGGCTCTTTCCTGGTGTATGAGTGGGCCTCCGTACCACTTCAGCTGGTATTTATAGAGGCCTGGATTGAATTGGCTCTTTCCTGGTGTGTGAGTGGGGCTCAGTACCACTCCAGCTGGTATTAATAGAGACATGGATTTAATTGACTCTTTCCTGGTGTGTGAGTGGGACTCAGTCCCACTCCAGCTGGTATGAATAGAGGTCTGGATTGAATTGCCTCTTTCCTGGTGTGTGAGTGGGACTCGGTAACACTCCAGCTGGTGTTAATAGAGACCTGGTTTGAATTGACTCTTTCCGCGTGTGTGAGTGGGACTCAGTACCTCTCCAGCTGGTATTAATAGAGGACTGGATTGACTTGGATCTTTCCTGGTGTGTGACTGGGGCTCAGAACCACTCCAGCTGGTATTAATAGATGCCTGGATTGAATTGCCTCTTTCCTGGTGTGTGAGTGGGACTCAGTACCACTCCAGCTGGTATTAATAGAGGTGTGGATTGAATTGCCTCTTTCCTGGTGTGTGAGTGGGACTCAGTACCACTCCAGCTGGTATTAATAGAGGTGTGGATTGAATTGGCTCTTTCCTGGTGTGTGAGTGGGGCTCAGTACCACTCCAGCTGGTATTAATAGAGGTCTGGATTGAATTGGCTCTTTCCTGGTGTGTGAGTGGGGCTCAGTAACACTCCAGCTGGTATTCATTGAGACCGGGATTGAATTGCCTCTTAGCTGGTGTGTGAATGGGACTCAGTACCACTCCTGCTGGTATTAATGGAGGCCTGGATTGAATTGACTCTTTCCTGGTGTGTGAGTGGGACTCAGTACCACTCCAGCTGGTGTTAATAGAGGTCTGGATTGAATTGGCTCCTTACTGGTGATTGAGTTGGACTCAGTCCCACTCCAGCTGGTATTAAGATGTCTGGATTGAATTGGCTCTTTCCTGGTGTGTGAGTGGGGCTCAGTCCCACTCCAGCTGGTATTTATCGAGGTGTGGATTGAATTGCCTCAATCCTGGTGTGTGAGTGGGACTCA
This sequence comes from Heterodontus francisci, assembly GCF_036365525.1. NCBI lineage: Eukaryota > Metazoa > Chordata > Chondrichthyes > Heterodontiformes > Heterodontidae > Heterodontus > Heterodontus francisci. Next base: position 47,622 of record NW_027141021.1, read on the forward strand.
GTACCACTTCAGCTGGTATGAATTGAGGTCTGGATTGAATTGGCTCTTTCCTGGTGTGTGAGTGGGTCTCAGTACCACTGCAGCTGGTATTAATAGAGGCCTGGATTGAATTGCCTCTTTCCTGGTGTGTGAGTGGGGCTCAGTACCACAACCGCTTGTATTAATAGAGGTCTGGATTGAATTGGTTCTTTCCTGGTGTGTGAGTGGGACTCAGTACCACTCCAGCTGGTATTAATAGAGGTCTGGATTGAATTGGTTCTTTCCTGGTGTGTGAGTGGGACTCAGTACCACTCCAGCTGGTATTAATAGAGGTCTGGATTGAATTGGTTCTTTCCTGGTGTGTGAGTGGGACTCAGTACCACTCCAGCTGGTATTAATAGAGGCCTGGATTGAATTGGCTCTTTCCTGGTGTGTGAGTGGGGCTCAGTACCACTCCAGCTGTTATTAATAGAAGCTTGGATTGAATTGGCTCTTTCCTGGTGTGTGAGTGGGACTCGGTAACACTCCAGCTGGTATTCATTGAGACCGGGATTGAATTGCCTCTTAGCTGGTGTGTGAATGGGACTCAGTACCACTCCTGCTGGTATTAATGGAGGCCTGGATTGAATTGACTCTTTCCTGGTGTGTGAATGGGACTCAGTACCACTCCAGCTGGTATTAATAGAGACCTGGTTTGAATTGGCTCCTTCCTGGTGAGTGAGTGGGGCTCAGTACCACTCCAGCTGGTATTAATAGAGACCTGGTTTGAATTGGCTCCTTCCTGGTGTGTGAGTGGGGCTCAGTACCACTTCAGCTGGTATTTATAGAGGCCTGGATTGAATTGGCTCTTTCCTGGTGTGTGAGTGGGACTCAGTACCACTCCAGCTGGTATTAATAGAGGTGTGGATTGAATTGCCTCTTTACTGGTGAGTGAGTGGGACTCAGTACCACTCCAGCAGGTATTAATAGAGGTGTGGATTGAATTGGCTCTTTCCTGGTGTATGAGTGGGGCTCAGTACCTCTCCAGCTGGTGTTAATAGAGGTCTGGATTGAATTGGCTCTTTCCTGGTGTGTGAGTGGGGCTCAGAACCACTCCAGCTGGTGTTAATAGAGGTGTGGATTGAATTGCCTCTTTCCTGGTGTTTGAGTGGGACTCAGTACCACTCCAGCTGGTGTTAATAGAGGTCTGGATTGTATTGCCTCTTTCCTGGTGTGTGAGTGGGGCTCAGAACCACTCCAGCTGGTGTTAATAGAGGTGTGGATTGAATTGCCTCTTTCCTGGTGTTTGAGTGGGACTCAGTACCACTCCAGCTGGCATTAAGATGTCTGGATTGAATTTGCTCTTTCCTGGTGTTTGAGTGGGACTCAGTCCCACTCCAGCTGGCATTAAGATGTCTGGATTGAATTGGCTCTTTCCTGGTGTATGAGTGGGGCTCCGTACCACTTCAGCTGGTATTTATAGAGGCCTGGATTGAATTGGCTCTTTCCTGGTGTATGAGTGGGCCTCCGTACCACTTCAGCTGGTATTTATAGAGGCCTGGATTGAATTGGCTCTTTCCTGGTGTGTGAGTGGGGCTCAGTACCACTCCAGCTGGTATTAATAGAGACATGGATTTAATTGACTCTTTCCTGGTGTGTGAGTGGGACTCAGTCCCACTCCAGCTGGTATGAATAGAGGTCTGGATTGAATTGCCTCTTTCCTGGTGTGTGAGTGGGACTCGGTAACACTCCAGCTGGTGTTAATAGAGACCTGGTTTGAATTGACTCTTTCCGCGTGTGTGAGTGGGACTCAGTACCTCTCCAGCTGGTATTAATAGAGGACTGGATTGACTTGGATCTTTCCTGGTGTGTGACTGGGGCTCAGAACCACTCCAGCTGGTATTAATAGATGCCTGGATTGAATTGCCTCTTTCCTGGTGTGTGAGTGGGACTCAGTACCACTCCAGCTGGTATTAATAGAGGTGTGGATTGAATTGCCTCTTTCCTGGTGTGTGAGTGGGACTCAGTACCACTCCAGCTGGTATTAATAGAGGTGTGGATTGAATTGGCTCTTTCCTGGTGTGTGAGTGGGGCTCAGTACCACTCCAGCTGGTATTAATAGAGGTCTGGATTGAATTGGCTCTTTCCTGGTGTGTGAGTGGGGCTCAGTAACACTCCAGCTGGTATTCATTGAGACCGGGATTGAATTGCCTCTTAGCTGGTGTGTGAATGGGACTCAGTACCACTCCTGCTGGTATTAATGGAGGCCTGGATTGAATTGACTCTTTCCTGGTGTGTGAGTGGGACTCAGTACCACTCCAGCTGGTGTTAATAGAGGTCTGGATTGAATTGGCTCCTTACTGGTGATTGAGTTGGACTCAGTCCCACTCCAGCTGGTATTAAGATGTCTGGATTGAATTGGCTCTTTCCTGGTGTGTGAGTGGGGCTCAGTCCCACTCCAGCTGGTATTTATCGAGGTGTGGATTGAATTGCCTCAATCCTGGTGTGTGAGTGGGACTCAGTACCACTTCAGCTGGTATGAATTGAGGTCTGGATTGAATTGGCTCTTTCCTGGTGTGTGAGTGGGTCTCAGTACCACTGCAGCTGGTATTAATAGAGGCCTGGATTGAATTGCCTCTTTCCTGGTGTGTGAGTGGGGCTCAGTACCACAACCGCTTGTATTAATAGAGGTCTGGATTGAATTGGTTCTTTCCTGGTGTGTGAGTGGGACTCAGTACCACTCCAGCTGGTATTAATAGAGGTCTGGATTGAATTGGTTCTTTCCTGGTGTGTGAGTGGGACTCAGTACCACTCCAGCTGGTATTAATAGAGGTCTGGATTGAATTGGTTCTTTCCTGGTGTGTGAGTGGGACTCAGTACCACTCCAGCTGGTATTAATAGAGGCCTGGATTGAATTGGCTCTTTCCTGGTGTGTGAGTGGGGCTCAGTACCACTCCAGCTGTTATTAATAGAAGCTTGGATTGAATTGGCTCTTTCCTGGTGTGTGAGTGGGACTCGGTAACACTCCAGCTGGTATTCATTGAGACCGGGATTGAATTGCCTCTTAGCTGGTGTGTGAATGGGACTCAGTACCACTCCTGCTGGTATTAATGGAGGCCTGGATTGAATTGACTCTTTCCTGGTGTGTGAATGGGACTCAGTACCACTCCAGCTGGTATTCATAGAGGTCTGGATTGAATTGGCTCCATCCTGGTGAGTGAGTGGGGCTCAGTACCACTCCAGCTGGTATTAATAGAGGCCTGGATTGAATTGACTCTTTCCTGGTGAGTGAGTGGGACTCAGTACCACTCCAGCTGGTATTAATAGAGGCCTGGATTGAATTGACTCTTTCCTGGTGAGTGAGTGGGACTCAGTACCACTCCAGCTGGTATTCATAGAGGTCTGGATTGAATTGGCTCCATCCTGGTGAGTGAGTGGGGCTCAGTACCACTCCAGCTGGTATTAATAGAGGCCTGGATTGAATTGACTCTTTCCTGGTGAGTGAGTGGGACTCAGTCCCACTCCAGCTGGTATTAAGAGGTCTGGATTGAATTGACTCTTTCCTGGTGTGTGAATGGGACTCAGGTCCACTCCAGCTGGTATTAATAGAGGCCTGTTTTGAATTGACACTATCCTGGTGTGTGAATGGGACTCAGGTCCACTCCAGCTGGTATTAATAGAGGTCTGGATTGATTTGGCTCTTTCCTGGTGTTTGAGTGGGACTCAGTAACACTCCAGCTGGTATTTATAGAGGGCTGGATTGAATTGGCTCTTTCCTGGTGTGTGAGTGGGGCTCAGTACCTCTCCAGCTGGTGTTTATAAGAGGTCTGGATTGAATTGACTCTTTCCTGGTGTGTGAGTGGGACTCAGTCCCACTGCAGCTGGTATTAATAGAGGTCTGGATTGAATTGGCTCTTCCCTGGTGTGTGAATGGGACTCAGTTCCACTCCAGCTGGTATTAATAGAGACCTGGTTTGAATTGGCTCTTTCCTGGTGTGTGAGTGGGACTCAGTTCCACTCCAGCTGGTATTAATAGAGGCCTGGTTTGAATTGACTCTTTCCTGGTGTGTGAATGGGACTCAGTTCCACTCCAGCTGGTATTAATAGAGACCTGTTTTGAATTGGCTCTTTCCTGGTGTGTGAGTGGGACTCAGGTCCACTCCAGCTGGTATTAATAGAAGTCTGGATTGAATTGACTCTTTCCTGGTGTGTGAGTGGGACTCAGTACCACTCCAGCTGGTATTAATAGAGGCCTGGATTGAATTTGCTCTTTCCTGGTGCGTGACAGGGGCTCAGTACCACTCCAGCTGGTATTAATAGAGGCCTGGTTAGAATTGACTCATTCCTGGTGTGTGAGTGGGACTCAGTTCCACTCCAGCTGGTATCAAAAGAGGCCTGGTTTGAATTGCCTCTTTCCTGGTGTGCGTGTGGGACTCAGTTCCACTCCAGCTGGTATTAATAGAGGCCTGGTTGAATTGACTCTTTCCTGGTGAGTGAGTGGTACTCAGTACCACTCCAGCTGGTGTTAATAGAGGTCTGGATTGAATTGGCTCCTTCCTGGTGAGTGAGTGGGGCTCAGTCCCACTCCAGCTGGTATTAAGAGGTCTGGATTGAATTGGCTCTTTCCTGGTGTGTGAGTGGGACTCAGGTCCACTCCAGCTGGTATTAATGGAGGCCTGGTTTGAATTGACTCTTTCCTGGTGTGTGAGTGGGACTCAGTGCCACTCCAGCTGGTATTAATAGAAGCCTGGTTTGAATTGACTCTTTCCTGGTATGTGAGTGGGACTCAGTGCCACTCCAGCTGGTATTAATAGAGATAAGGATTGAATTGCCTCTTTCCTGGTGTGTGAGTGGGACTCAGTGCCACTCCAGCTGGTATTAATAGAGGTCTGCATTGATTTGGCGCTTTCCTGGTGTTTGAGTGGGACTCAGTACCACACCAGCTTGTACTCATAGAGGTCTGGATTGAATTGGCTCTTTCCCGGTGAGTGAGTGGGGCTCAGTACCACTCCAGCTGGTATTAATAGAGGTCTGGATTGAATTGGCTACTTCCTGGTGAGTGAGTTGGACTTAGTACCACTCCAGCTGTTATTAATAGACTGGATTGAATTGGCTCCATCCTGGTGTTTGACTGGGGCTCAGTACCACTCCAGCTGGTATTAATAGAGGTCTGGATTGAATTGGCTACTTCCTGGTGAGTGAGTTGGACTCAGTACCACTCCAGCTGGTATTAATAGAGGTCTGGATTGAATTGGTTCCATCCTGGTGAGTGAGTGGGTCTCAGTACCACTCCAGCTGGTATTAATAGAGGCCTGGATTGACTTGGCTCCTTCCTGGTGTGTGAGTGGGACTCAGTACCACACCAGCTTGTACTCATTGAGGTCTGGATTGAATTGGCTCCATCCTGGTGAGTGAGTGGGACTCAGTACCACTCCAGCTGGTATTAATAGAGGCCTGGATTGAATTGGCTCTTTCCTGGTGAGTAAGTGGGGCTCAGTACCACTCCAGCTGGTATTAATAGAGGCCTGGATTGACTTGGCTCTTTCCTGGTGAGTGAGTGGGACTCAGTACCACTCCAGCTGGTATTAATAGAGGCCTGGATTGAATTGGCTCTTTCCTGGTGTGTGAGTGGGGCTCAGTACCACTCCAGCTGGTATTAATAGAGGCCTGGATTGAATTGGCTCTTTCCTGGTGTGTGAGTGGCTCTCAGTCCCACTCCAGCTGGTATCAATAGAGGCCTGGATTGAATTGGCTCTTTCCTGGTGTGTGAGTGGGACTCAGTACCACTCCAGCTGGTATTAATAGAGGCCTGGATTGAATTGGCTCTTTCCTGGTGTGTGAGTGGGACTCAGTACCACACCAGCTGGTGTTAATAGAGACCTGGATTGAATTGGCTCTTTCCTGGTGTGTGAGTGGGGCTCAGTACCACTCCAGCTGGTATTAATAGAAGCCTTGTTTGAATTGACTCTTTCCTGGTATGTGAGTGGGACTCAGTGCCACTCCAGCTGGTATTAATAGAGATAAGGATTGAATTGCCTCTTTCCTGGTGTGTGAGTGGGACTCAGTGCCACTCCAGCTGGTATTAATAGAGGTCTGCATTGATTTGGCGCTTTCCTGGTGTTTGAGTGGGACTCAGTACCACACCAGCTTGTACTCATAGAGGTCTGGATTGAATTGGCTCTTTCCCGGTGAGTGAGTGGGGCTCAGTACCACTCCAGCTGGTATTAATAGAGGTCTGGATTGAATTGGCTACTTCCTGGTGAGTGAGTTGGACTTAGTACCACTCCAGCTGTTATTAATAGACTGGATTGAATTGGCTCCATCCTGGTGTTTGACTGGGGCTCAGTACCACTCCAGCTGGTATTAATAGAGGTCTGGATTGAATTGGCTACTTCCTGGTGAGTGAGTTGGACTCAGTACCACTCCAGCTGGTATTAATAGAGGTCTGGATTGAATTGGTTCCATCCTGGTGAGTGAGTGGGTCTCAGTACCACTCCAGCTGGTATTAATAGAGGCCTGGATTGACTTGGCTCCTTCCTGGTGTGTGAGTGGGACTCAGTACCACACCAGCTTGTACTCATAGAGGTCTGGATTGAATTGGCTCCATCCTGGTGAGTGAGTGGGACTCAGTACCACTCCAGCTGGTATTAATAGAGGCCTGGATTGAATTGGCTCTTTCCTGGTGAGTAAGTGGGGCTCAGTACCACTCCAGCTGGTATTAATAGAGGCCTGGATTGACTTGGCTCTTTCCTGGTGAGTGAGTGGGACTCAGTACCACTCCAGCTGGTATTAATAGAGGCCTGGATTGAATTGGCTCTTTCCTGGTGTGTGAGTGGGGCTCAGTACCACTCCAGCTGGTATTAATAGAGGCCAGGATTGAATTGGCTCTTTCCTGGTGTGTGAGTGGCTCTCAGTCCCACTCCAGCTGGTATCAATAGAGGCCTGGATTGAATTGGCTCTTTCCTGGTGTGTGAGTGGGACTCAGTACCACTCCAGCTGGTATTAATAGAGGCCTGGATTGAATTGGCTCTTTCCTGGTGTGTGAGTGGGACTCAGTACCACACCAGCTGGTGTTAATAGAGACCTGGATTGAATTGGCTCTTTCCTGGTGTGTGAGTGGGGCTCAGTACCACTCCAGCTGGTATTAATAGAGGCCTGGATTGAATTGGCTCTTTCCTGGTGTGTGAGTGGGACTCAGTCCCACTCCAGCTGGTATTAAGAGGTCTGGATTGAATTGACTCTTTCCTGGTGTGTGAATGGGACTCAGGTCCACTCCAGCTGGTATTAATAGAGGCCTGTTTTGAATTGACACTATCCTGGTGTGTGAATGGGACTCAGGTCCACTCCAGCTGGTATTAATAGAGGTCTGGATTGATTTGGCTCTTTCCTGGTGTTTGAGTGGGACTCAGTAACACTCCAGCTGGTATTTATAGAGGGCTGGATTGAATTGGCTCTTTCCTGGTGTGTGAGTGGGGCTCAGTACCTCTCCAGCTGGTGTTTATAAGAGGTCTGGATTGAATTGACTCTTTCCTGGTGTGTGAGTGGGACTCAGTCCCACTGCAGCTGGTATTAATAGAGGTCTGGATTGAATTGGCTCTTCCCTGGTGTGTGAATGGGACTCAGTTCCACTCCAGCTGGTATTAATAGAGACCTGGTTTGAATTGGCTCTTTCCTGGTGTGTGAGTGGGACTCAGTTCCACTCCAGCTGGTATTAATAGAGGCCTGGTTTGAATTGACTCTTTCCTGGTGTGTGAATGGGACTCAGTTCCACTCCAGCTGGTATTAATAGAGACCTGTTTTGAATTGGCTCTTTCCTGGTGTGTGAGTGGGACTCAGGTCCACTCCAGCTGGTATTAATAGAAGTCTGGATTGAATTGACTCTTTCCTGGTGTGTGAGTGGGACTCAGTACCACTCCAGCTGGTATTAATAGAGGCCTGGATTGAATTTGCTCTTTCCTGGTGCGTGACAGGGGCTCAGTACCACTCCAGCTGGTATTAATAGAGGCCTGGTTAGAATTGACTCATTCCTGGTGTGTGAGTGGGACTCAGTTCCACTCCAGCTGGTATCAAAAGAGGCCTGGTTTGAATTGCCTCTTTCCTGGTGTGCGTGTGGGACTCAGTTCCACTCCAGCTGGTATTAATAGAGGCCTGGTTGAATTGACTCTTTCCTGGTGAGTGAGTGGTACTCAGTACCACTCCAGCTGGTGTTAATAGAGGTCTGGATTGAATTGGCTCCTTCCTGGTGAGTGAGTGGGGCTCAGTCCCACTCCAGCTGGTATTAAGAGGTCTGGATTGAATTGGCTCTTTCCTGGTGTGTGAGTGGGACTCAGGTCCACTCCAGCTGGTATTAATGGAGGCCTGGTTTGAATTGACTCTTTCCTGGTGTGTGAGTGGGACTCAGTGCCACTCCAGCTGGTATTAATAGAAGCCTGGTTTGAATTGACTCTTTCCTGGTATGTGAGTGGGACTCAGTGCCACTCCAGCTGGTATTAATAGAGATAAGGATTGAATTGCCTCTTTCCTGGTGTGTGAGTGGGACTCAGTGCCACTCCAGCTGGTATTAATAGAGGTCTGCATTGATTTGGCGCTTTCCTGGTGTTTGAGTGGGACTCAGTACCACACCAGCTTGTACTCATAGAGGTCTGGATTGAATTGGCTCTTTCCCGGTGAGTGAGTGGGGCTCAGTACCACTCCAGCTGGTATTAATAGAGGTCTGGATTGAATTGGCTACTTCCTGGTGAGTGAGTTGGACTTAGTACCACTCCAGCTGTTATTAATAGACTGGATTGAATTGGCTCCATCCTGGTGTTTGACTGGGGCTCAGTACCACTCCAGCTGGTATTAATAGAGGTCTGGATTGAATTGGCTACTTCCTGGTGAGTGAGTTGGACTCAGTACCACTCCAGCTGGTATTAATAGAGGTCTGGATTGAATTGGTTCCATCCTGGTGAGTGAGTGGGTCTCAGTACCACTCCAGCTGGTATTAATAGAGGCCTGGATTGACTTGGCTCCTTCCTGGTGTGTGAGTGGGACTCAGTACCACACCAGCTTGTACTCATAGAGGTCTGGATTGAATTGGCTCCATCCTGGTGAGTGAGTGGGACTCAGTACCACTCCAGCTGGTATTAATAGAGGCCTGGATTGAATTGGCTCTTTCCTGGTGAGTAAGTGGGGCTCAGTACCACTCCAGCTGGTATTAATAGAGGCCTGGATTGACTTGGCTCTTTCCTGGTGAGTGAGTGGGACTCAGTACCACTCCAGCTGGTATTAATAGAGGCCTGGATTGAATTGGCTCTTTCCTGGTGTGTGAGTGGGGCTCAGTACCACTCCAGCTGGTATTAATAGAGGCCTGGATTGAATTGGCTCTTTCCTGGTGTGTGAGTGGCTCTCAGTCCCACTCCAGCTGGTATCAATAGAGGCCTGGATTGAATTGGCTCTTTCCTGGTGTGTGAGTGGGACTCAGTACCACTCCAGCTGGTATTAATAGAGGCCTGGATTGAATTGGCTCTTTCCTGGTGTGTGAGTGGGACTCAGTACCACACCAGCTGGTGTTAATAGAGACCTGGATTGAATTGGCTCTTTCCTGGTGTGTGAGTGGGGCTCAGTACCACTCCAGCTGGTATTAATAGAAGCCTTGTTTGAATTGACTCTTTCCTGGTATGTGAGTGGGACTCAGTGCCACTCCAGCTGGTATTAATAGAGATAAGGATTGAATTGCCTCTTTCCTGGTGTGTGAGTGGGACTCAGTGCCACTCCAGCTGGTATTAATAGAGGTCTGCATTGATTTGGCGCTTTCCTGGTGTTTGAGTGGGACTCAGTACCACACCAGCTTGTACTCATAGAGGTCTGGATTGAATTGGCTCTTTCCCGGTGAGTGAGTGGGGCTCAGTACCACTCCAGCTGGTATTAATAGAGGTCTGGATTGAATTGGCTACTTCCTGGTGAGTGAGTTGGACTTAGTACCACTCCAGCTGTTATTAATAGACTGGATTGAATTGGCTCCATCCTGGTGTTTGACTGGGGCTCAGTACCACTCCAGCTGGTATTAATAGAGGTCTGGATTGAATTGGCTACTTCCTGGTGAGTGAGTTGGACTCAGTACCACTCCAGCTGGTATTAATAGAGGTCTGGATTGAATTGGTTCCATCCTGGTGAGTGAGTGGGTCTCAGTACCACTCCAGCTGGTATTAATAGAGGCCTGGATTGACTTGGCTCCTTCCTGGTGTGTGAGTGGGACTCAGTACCACACCAGCTTGTACTCATAGAGGTCTGGATTGAATTGGCTCCATCCTGGTGAGTGAGTGGGACTCAGTACCACTCCAGCTGGTATTAATAGAGGCCTGGATTGAATTGGCTCTTTCCTGGTGAGTAAGTGGGGCTCAGTACCACTCCAGCTGGTATTAATAGAGGCCTGGATTGACTTGGCTCTTTCCTGGTGAGTGAGTGGGACTCAGTACCACTCCAGCTGGTATTAATAGAGGCCTGGATTGAATTGGCTCTTTCCTGGTGTGTGAGTGGGGCTCAGTACCACTCCAGCTGGTATTAATAGAGGCCAGGATTGAATTGGCTCTTTCCTGGTGTGTGAGTGGCTCTCAGTCCCACTCCAGCTGGTATCAATAGAGGCCTGGATTGAATTGGCTCTTTCCTGGTGTGTGAGTGGGACTCAGTACCACTCCAGCTGGTATTAATAGAGGCCTGGATTGAATTGGCTCTTTCCTGGTGTGTGAGTGGGACTCAGTACCACACCAGCTGGTGTTAATAGAGACCTGGATTGAATTGGCTCTTTCCTGGTGTGTGAGTGGGGCTCAGTACCACTCCAGCTGGTATTAATAGAGGCCTGGATTGAATTGGCTCTTTCCTGGTGTGTGAGTGGGACTCAGTACCACTCCAGCTGGTGTTAATAGAGGTCTGGATTGAATTGGCTCTTTCCTGGTGTGTGAGTGGGACTCAGTACCACTCCAGCTGGTGTTAATAGAGGTCTGGATTGAATTGGCTCTTTCCTGGTGTGTGAGTGGGACTCAGTAACACTCCAGCTGGTGTTAATAAGAGGTCTGGATTGAATTGGCTTCTTACTGGTGATTGAGTTGGACTCAGTCCCACTCCAGCTGGTATTAAGATGTCTGGATTGAGTTGGCTCTTTCCTGGTGTGTGACTGGGACTCAGTACCACTCGAGAGGGTATTTATCGAGGCCTGGTTTGAATTGACTCTTTCCTGGTGTGTGAGTGGGACTCAGTACCACTCCAGCTGGTATTAATAGAGGTCTGGATTGAATTGGCTCCATCCTGGTGTGTGTGGGGCTCAGTACCACTCCAGCTGGTATTTATCGAGGCCTGGTTTGAATTGACTCTTTCCTGGTGTGTGAGTGGGACTCAGTACCACTCCAGCTGGTATTAATAGAGGTCTGGATTGAATTGGCTCTTTCCTGGTGAGTAAGTGGGGCTCAGTACCACTCCAGCTGGTATTAATAGAGGCCTGGATTGAATTGGCTCTTTCCTGGTGTGTGAGTGGGACTCAGTACCACTCCAGCTGGTGTTAATAGAGACCTGGATTGAATTGGCTCTTTCCTGGTGTGTGAGTGGGGCTCAGTACCACTCCAGCTGGTATCAATAGAGGCCTGGATTGAATTGGCTCTTTCCTGGTGTGTGAGTGGGACTCAGTACCACTCCAGCTGGTGTTAATAGAGGTCTGGATTGAATTTGCTCCATCCTGGTGAGTGAGTTGGACTCAGTACCACTCCAGCTGGTATTAATAGAGGTCTGGATTGAAGTGGCTCCATCCTGGTGAGTGAGTGGGGCTCAGTACCACTGCAGCTGGTATTAATAGAGGTCCGGATTGAATTGGCTCTTTCCTGGTGAGTGAGTGGGGCTCAGTCCCACTCCAGCTGGTATTAATATAGGTCTGGATTGAGTTGGCTCTTTCCTGGTGTGTGAGTGGGACTCAGTACCACTCCAGCTGGTATTAATAGAGGTCTGGATTGAATTGGCTCCATCCTGGTGTGTGAGTGGGGCTCAGTACCACTCCAGCTGGTATTTATTGAGGCCTGGTTTGAATTGACTCTTTCCTGGTGTGTGAGTGGGACTCAGTACCACTCCAGCTGGTATTAATAGAGGTCTGGATTGAATTGGCTCCATCCTGGTGAGTGAGTGGGACTCAGTACCACTCCAGCTGTTATTAAAAGAGGTCTGGTTTGAATTGGCTCCTTCCTGGTGATGAGTGGGGCTCAGTACCACTCCAGCTGGTATTAATAAAGGACTGGATTGAATTGGCTCTTTCCTGGTGTGTGAGTGGGACTCAGTTCCTCTCCAGCTGGTATGAATAGAGGCCTGTATTGACTTGGCTCTTTCCTGGTGTGTGAGTGGGACTCAGTTCCTCTCCAGCTTGTATTAATAAAGGACTGGATTGAATTGGCTCTTTCCTGGTGTGTGTGGGGGACTCCGTTCCTCTCCAGCTGGTATGAATAGAGGCCTGGATTGAATAGACTCTTTACTGGTGTGTGAGTGGGGCTCAGTACCACTTCTGCTGGTATTTATAGAGGCCTGGATTGATATTTCTCTTTCCTGGTGAGTGAGTGGGACTCAGTACCACTCCAGCTGGTATTAATAGAGGTCTGGATTGAATTGGCTCCTTCCTGGTGAGTCAGTGGGACTCAGTACCACTCCAGCTGGTATTAATAGAGGGCTGGTTTAAATTGACTCTTTCTGGTGTGTGAGGGGGACTCGGTGCCACTCCAGTCGCTATAGATAGAGCCCTGGATCGAAATGGCTCTTCCCTGGTGTGTGTGTGAGACTCAGTTCCACTCCAGCTGGTATTAATAGGGGTCTGGATTGATTTGGCTCTTTACTGGTGTGTGAGTGGGACTCAGTCCCACTCCAGCTGGTATTTATCGAGGTGTGGATTGAATTGCCTCTTTTCCTGGTGTGTGAGTGGGACTCAGTACCACTCCAGCTGGTATTAATAGAGGTCTGGATTGAATTGCCTCTTTCCTGGTGTGTGAGTGGGACTCAGTACCACTCCAGCTGGTATTAATAGAGGTCTGGATTGAATTGCCTCTTTCTTGGTGTGTGAGTGGGGCTCAGTACCACTCCAGCTGGTATTAAGAGATCTGGATTGAATTGCGTCTTTCCTGGTGTGTGAGTGGGACTCAGTACCACTCCAGCTGGCATTAATAGAGGCCTGGACAGAATTGCCTCTTTCCTGGTGTGTGAGTGGGGCTCAGTACCTCACCAGCTGGTATTAATAGAGGTCTGGATTGAATTGGCTCTTTCCTGGTGTGTGAGTGTGAGTCAGTACCACTCCAGCTGGTATTAATTGAGGCCTGGATAGAATTGCCTCTTTCCTGGTGTGTGAGTGGGACTCAGTACCACTCCAGCTGGTGTTCATGGAGGTTTCGATTGAATTGGCTCTTTCATGGTGTGTGAGTGGGCCTCAGTACCATTCCAGCTGGTATTAATTGAGGCCTGGATTGAACTGGCTCTTTCTCTGTTTGTGAGTGGGACTCAGTACCACTCCAGCTGGTATTAATAGAGGTCTGGATTGATTTGGCTCTTTCATGGTGTTTGAGTGGGACTCAGTACCACTCCAGCTGGTATTAATAGAGGTCTGGATTGATTTGGCTCTTTCCTGGTGTTTGAGTGGGACTCAGTGCCTCTCCAGCTGGTATTAATAGAGGACTGGATTGAATTGGCTCTTTCCTGGTGTGTGAGTGGGACTCAGTACCTCTCCAGCTGGTATTAATAGAGGTCTGGATTGAATTGGCTCCTTCCTGGTGTGTGAGTGGGACTCAGTACCACTCCAGCTGGTATTAATAGAGGTCTTGATTGAATTGGCTCCTTCCTGGTGTGTGAGTGGGGCTCAGTACCACTCCAGCTGGTAATAATAGAGACCTGGATTGACTTAGCTCTTTCCTGGTGTGTGAGTGGGGGACTCAGTTCCTCTCCAGCTGGTATGAATGGAGGTCTGGATTGATATTTCTCTTTCCTGGTGTGTGAGTGGGACTCAGTACCACTCCAGCTGGTATGAATAGAGGCCTGGATTGACTTCGCTCTTTCCTGGTGTGTGTGGGGGACTCAGTTCCTCTCCAGCTGGTATGAATAGAGGTCTGGATTGATATTTCTCTTTCCTGGTGTGTGAGTGGGACACATTTACACTGCAGCTGGTATTTATAGAGGTCTGGATTGATATTTCTCTTTCCTGGTGTGTGAGTGGGACTCAGTACCTCTCCAGCTGGTGTTAATAAGAGGTCTGGATTGAATTGACTCTTTACTGGTGAGTAAGTGGGACTCAGTACCACTCCAGCTGGTATTAATAGAGGTCTTGATTGAATTGGCTCCTTCCTGGTGAGTCAGTGGGACTCAGTACCACTCCAGCTGGTATTAATAGAGGGCTGGTTTAAATTGACTCTTTCTGGTGTGTGAGGGGGACTCGGTGCCACTCCAGTCGCTATAGATAGAGCCCTGGATCGAAATGGCTCTTCCCTGGTGTGTGTGTGAGACTCAGTTCCACTCCAGCTGGTATTAATAGGGGTCTGGATTGAATTGAATCTTTCCTGGTGTGTGAGTGAGACTCAGTTCCACTCCAGCTGGTATTAATAGAGGTCTGGATTGATTTGGCTCTTTCCTGGTGTGTGAGTGGGACTCAGTCCCACTCCAGCTGGTATTTATCGAGGTGTGGATTGAATTGCCTCTTTCCTGGTGTGTGAGTGGGACTCAGTACCACTCCAGCTGGTATTAATAGAGGTCTGGATTGAATTGCCTCTTTCCTGGTGTGTGAGTGGGACCCAGTACCACTCCAGCTGGTATTAATACAGGTCTGGATTGATTTGGCTCTTTCCTGGTGTGTGAGTGGGACTCAGTACCACTCCAGCTGGTATTAAGAGGTCTGGACAGAATTGCCTCTTTCCTGGTTTGTGAGTGGGGCTCAGTACCTCACCAGCTGGTATTAATAGAGGTCTGGATTGAATTGCCTCTTTCCTGGTGTGTGAGTTGGACTCAGTCCCACTCCAGCTGGTATGAAGATGTCTGGATTGATTTGGCTCTTTCCTGGTGTGTGAGTGTGACTCAGTACCACTCCAGCTGGTATTAATAGAGGTCTGGATTGAATTGGCTCTTTCATGGTGTGTGAGTGGGCCTCAGTACCATTCCAGCTGGTATTAATAGCGGCCTGGATTGAACTGGCTCTATCTGAGTTTGTGAGTGGGACTCAGTACCACTCCAGCTGGTATTCATAGATGTCTGGATTGAATTGCCTCTTTCCTGGTGTGTGAGTTGGACTCAGTACCACTCCAGCTGGTATTAATTGAGGCCTGGATAGAATTGCCTCTTTCCTGGTGTGTGAGTGGGACTCAGTACCACTCCAGCTGGTATTCATAGAGGTCTGGATTGAATTGCCTCTTTCCTGGTGTGTGAGTTGGACTCAGTACCACTCCAGCTGGTATTAATTGAGGCCTGGATAGAATTGCCTCTTTCCTGGTGTGTGAGTGGGACTCAGTACCACTCCAGCTGGTGTTCATGGAGGTTTCGATTGAATTGGCTCTTTCCTGGTGCGTGAGTGGGGCTCAGTACCACTCCAGCTGGCATTAATAGAGGCCTGGATAGAATTGCCTCTTTCCTGGTGTGTGAGTGGGACTCAGTACCACTCCAGCTGGTATTAATAGAGGCCTGGATTGAACTGGCTCTTTCTGTGTTTGTGAGTGGGACTCAGTACCACTCCAGCTAGTATTAATGGAGGCCTGGATTGAATTGACTCTTTCCTGGTGTGTGACTGGGACTCAGTACCACTCCAGCTGTTATTAATAGAGGTCAGGATTGAATTGGCTCTTTCCTGGTGTGTGAGTGGGCCTCAGTACCATTCCAGCTGGCATTAATAGAGCCCTGGATAGAATTGCCTCTTTCCTGGTGTGTGAGTGGGACTCAGTACCACTCCAGCTGGTATTAATTGAGGCCTGGATAGAATTGCCTCTTTCCTGGTGTGTGAGTGGGACTCAGTACCACTCCAGCTGGTGTTCATGGAGGTTTCGATTGAATTGGCTCTTTCCTGGTGTGTGAGTGGGACTCAGTGCCACTCCAGCTAGTATTAATGGAGGCCTGGATTCAATTGGCTACTTCCTGGTGAGTGAGTTGGACTTAGTACCACTCCAGCTGTTATTAATAGACTGGATTGAATTGGCTCCATCCTGGTGTTTGACTGGGGCTCAGTACCACTCCAGCTGGTATTAATAGAGGTCTGGATTGAATTGGCTACTTCCTGGTGAGTGAGTTGGACTCAGTACCACTCCAGCTGGTATTAATAGAGGTCTGGATTGAATTGGTTCCATCCTGGTGAGTGAGTGGGTCTCAGTACCACTCCAGCTGGTATTAATAGAGGCCTGGATTGACTTGGCTCCTTCCTGGTGTGTGAGTGGGACTCAGTACCACACCAGCTTGTACTCATAGAGGTCTGGATTGAATTGGCTCCATCCTGGTGAGTGAGTGGGACTCAGTACCACTCCAGCTGGTATTAATAGAGGCCTGGATTGAATTGGCTCTTTCCTGGTGAGTAAGTGGGGCTCAGTACCACTCCAGCTGGTATTAATAGAGGCCTGGATTGACTTGGCTCTTTCCTGGTGAGTGAGTGGGACTCAGTACCACTCCAGCTGGTATTAATAGAGGCCTGGATTGAATTGGCTCTTTCCTGGTGTGTGAGTGGGGCTCAGTACCACTCCAGCTGGTATTAATAGAGGCCTGGATTGAATTGGCTCTTTCCTGGTGTGTGAGTGGCTCTCAGTCCCACTCCAGCTGGTATCAATAGAGGCCTGGATTGAATTGGCTCTTTCCTGGTGTGTGAGTGGGACTCAGTACCACTCCAGCTGGTATTAATAGAGGCCTGGATTGAATTGGCTCTTTCCTGGTGTGTGAGTGGGACTCAGTACCACACCAGCTGGTGTTAATAGAGACCTGGATTGAATTGGCTCTTTCCTGGTGTGTGAGTGGGGCTCAGTACCACTCCAGCTGGTATTAATAGAGGCCTGGATTGAATTGGCTCTTTCCTGGTGTGTGAGTGGGACTCAGTACCACTCCAGCTGGTGTTAATAGAGGTCTGGATTGAATTGGCTCTTTCCTGGTGTGTGAGTGGGACTCAGTACCACTCCAGCTGGTGTTAATAGAGGTCTGGATTGAATTGGCTCTTTCCTGGTGTGTGAGTGGGACTCAGTAACACTCCAGCTGGTGTTAATAAGAGGTCTGGATTGAATTGGCTTCTTACTGGTGATTGAGTTGGACTCAGTCCCACTCCAGCTGGTATTAAGATGTCTGGATTGAGTTGGCTCTTTCCTGGTGTGTGACTGGGACTCAGTACCACTCGAGAGGGTATTTATCGAGGCCTGGTTTGAATTGACTCTTTCCTGGTGTGTGAGTGGGACTCAGTACCACTCCAGCTGGTATTAATAGAGGTCTGGATTGAATTGGCTCCATCCTGGTGTGTGTGGGGCTCAGTACCACTCCAGCTGGTATTTATCGAGGCCTGGTTTGAATTGACTCTTTCCTGGTGTGTGAGTGGGACTCAGTACCACTCCAGCTGGTATTAATAGAGGTCTGGATTGAATTGGCTCTTTCCTGGTGAGTAAGTGGGGCTCAGTACCACTCCAGCTGGTATTAATAGAGGCCTGGATTGAATTGGCTCTTTCCTGGTGTGTGAGTGGGACTCAGTACCACTCCAGCTGGTGTTAATAGAGACCTGGATTGAATTGGCTCTTTCCTGGTGTGTGAGTGGGGCTCAGTACCACTCCAGCTGGTATCAATAGAGGCCTGGATTGAATTGGCTCTTTCCTGGTGTGTGAGTGGGACTCAGTACCACTCCAGCTGGTGTTAATAGAGGTCTGGATTGAATTTGCTCCATCCTGGTGAGTGAGTTGGACTCAGTACCACTCCAGCTGGTATTAATAGAGGTCTGGATTGAAGTGGCTCCATCCTGGTGAGTGAGTGGGGCTCAGTACCACTGCAGCTGGTATTAATAGAGGTCCGGATTGAATTGGCTCTTTCCTGGTGAGTGAGTGGGGCTCAGTCCCACTCCAGCTGGTATTAATATAGGTCTGGATTGAGTTGGCTCTTTCCTGGTGTGTGAGTGGGACTCAGTACCACTCCAGCTGGTATTAATAGAGGTCTGGATTGAATTGGCTCCATCCTGGTGTGTGAGTGGGGCTCAGTACCACTCCAGCTGGTATTTATTGAGGCCTGGTTTGAATTGACTCTTTCCTGGTGTGTGAGTGGGACTCAGTACCACTCCAGCTGGTATTAATAGAGGTCTGGATTGAATTGGCTCCATCCTGGTGAGTGAGTGGGACTCAGTACCACTCCAGCTGTTATTAAAAGAGGTCTGGTTTGAATTGGCTCCTTCCTGGTGATGAGTGGGGCTCAGTACCACTCCAGCTGGTATTAATAAAGGACTGGATTGAATTGGCTCTTTCCTGGTGTGTGAGTGGGACTCAGTTCCTCTCCAGCTGGTATGAATAGAGGCCTGTATTGACTTGGCTCTTTCCTGGTGTGTGAGTGGGACTCAGTTCCTCTCCAGCTTGTATTAATAAAGGACTGGATTGAATTGGCTCTTTCCTGGTGTGTGTGGGGGACTCCGTTCCTCTCCAGCTGGTATGAATAGAGGCCTGGATTGAATAGACTCTTTACTGGTGTGTGAGTGGGGCTCAGTACCACTTCTGCTGGTATTTATAGAGGCCTGGATTGATATTTCTCTTTCCTGGTGAGTGAGTGGGACTCAGTACCACTCCAGCTGGTATTAATAGAGGTCTGGATTGAATTGGCTCCTTCCTGGTGAGTCAGTGGGACTCAGTACCACTCCAGCTGGTATTAATAGAGGGCTGGTTTAAATTGACTCTTTCTGGTGTGTGAGGGGGACTCGGTGCCACTCCAGTCGCTATAGATAGAGCCCTGGATCGAAATGGCTCTTCCCTGGTGTGTGTGTGAGACTCAGTTCCACTCCAGCTGGTATTAATAGGGGTCTGGATTGATTTGGCTCTTTACTGGTGTGTGAGTGGGACTCAGTCCCACTCCAGCTGGTATTTATCGAGGTGTGGATTGAATTGCCTCTTTCCTGGTGTGTGAGTGGGACTCAGTACCACTCCAGCTGGTATTAATAGAGGTCTGGATTGAATTGCCTCTTTCCTGGTGTGTGAGTGGGACTCAGTACCACTCCAGCTGGTATTAATAGAGGTCTGGATTGAATTGCCTCTTTCTTGGTGTGTGAGTGGGGCTCAGTACCACTCCAGCTGGTATTAAGAGATCTGGATTGAATTGCGTCTTTCCTGGTGTGTGAGTGGGACTCAGTACCACTCCAGCTGGCATTAATAGAGGCCTGGACAGAATTGCCTCTTTCCTGGTGTGTGAGTGGGGCTCAGTACCTCACCAGCTGGTATTAATAGAGGTCTGGATTGAATTGGCTCTTTCCTGGTGTGTGAGTGTGAGTCAGTACCACTCCAGCTGGTATTAATTGAGGCCTGGATAGAATTGCCTCTTTCCTGGTGTGTGAGTGGGACTCAGTACCACTCCAGCTGGTGTTCATGGAGGTTTCGATTGAATTGGCTCTTTCATGGTGTGTGAGTGGGCCTCAGTACCATTCCAGCTGGTATTAATTGAGGCCTGGATTGAACTGGCTCTTTCTCTGTTTGTGAGTGGGACTCAGTACCACTCCAGCTGGTATTAATAGAGGTCTGGATTGATTTGGCTCTTTCATGGTGTTTGAGTGGGACTCAGTACCACTCCAGCTGGTATTAATAGAGGTCTGGATTGATTTGGCTCTTTCCTGGTGTTTGAGTGGGACTCAGTGCCTCTCCAGCTGGTATTAATAGAGGACTGGATTGAATTGGCTCTTTCCTGGTGTGTGAGTGGGACTCAGTACCTCTCCAGCTGGTATTAATAGAGGTCTGGATTGAATTGGCTCCTTCCTGGTGTGTGAGTGGGACTCAGTACCACTCCAGCTGGTATTAATAGAGGTCTTGATTGAATTGGCTCCTTCCTGGTGTGTGAGTGGGGCTCAGTACCACTCCAGCTGGTAATAATAGAGACCTGGATTGACTTAGCTCTTTCCTGGTGTGTGAGTGGGGGACTCAGTTCCTCTCCAGCTGGTATGAATGGAGGTCTGGATTGATATTTCTCTTTCCTGGTGTGTGAGTGGGACTCATTTACACTGCAGCTGGTATTTATAGAGGTCTGGATTGATATTTCTCTTTCCTGGTGTGTGAGTGGGACTCAGTACCACTCCAGCTGGTATGAATAGAGGCCTGGATTGACTTCGCTCTTTCCTGGTGTGTGTGGGGGACTCAGTTCCTCTCCAGCTGGTATGAATAGAGGTCTGGATTGATATTTCTCTTTCCTGGTGTGTGAGTGGGACACATTTACACTGCAGCTGGTATTTATAGAGGTCTGGATTGATATTTCTCTTTCCTGGTGTGTGAGTGGGACTCAGTACCTCTCCAGCTGGTGTTAATAAGAGGTCTGGATTGAATTGACTCTTTACTGGTGAGTAAGTGGGACTCAGTACCACTCCAGCTGGTATTAATAGAGGTCTTGATTGAATTGGCTCCTTCCTGGTGAGTCAGTGGGACTCAGTACCACTCCAGCTGGTATTAATAGAGGGCTGGTTTAAATTGACTCTTTCTGGTGTGTGAGGGGGACTCGGTGCCACTCCAGTCGCTA
Source organism: Heterodontus francisci (assembly GCF_036365525.1). Classification (NCBI taxonomy): domain Eukaryota; kingdom Metazoa; phylum Chordata; class Chondrichthyes; order Heterodontiformes; family Heterodontidae; genus Heterodontus; species Heterodontus francisci. The sequence goes on from NW_027141021.1 coordinate 68,259, forward strand.
TAGATAGAGCCCTGGATCGAAATGGCTCTTCCCTGGTGTGTGTGTGAGACTCAGTTCCACTCCAGCTGGTATTAATAGGGGTCTGGATTGAATTGAATCTTTCCTGGTGTGTGAGTGAGACTCAGTTCCACTCCAGCTGGTATTAATAGAGGTCTGGATTGATTTGGCTCTTTCCTGGTGTGTGAGTGGGACTCAGTCCCACTCCAGCTGGTATTTATCGAGGTGTGGATTGAATTGCCTCTTTCCTGGTGTGTGAGTGGGACTCAGTACCACTCCAGCTGGTATTAATAGAGGTCTGGATTGAATTGCCTCTTTCCTGGTGTGTGAGTGGGACCCAGTACCACTCCAGCTGGTATTAATACAGGTCTGGATTGATTTGGCTCTTTCCTGGTGTGTGAGTGGGACTCAGTACCACTCCAGCTGGTATTAAGAGGTCTGGACAGAATTGCCTCTTTCCTGGTTTGTGAGTGGGGCTCAGTACCTCACCAGCTGGTATTAATAGAGGTCTGGATTGAATTGCCTCTTTCCTGGTGTGTGAGTTGGACTCAGTCCCACTCCAGCTGGTATGAAGATGTCTGGATTGATTTGGCTCTTTCCTGGTGTGTGAGTGTGACTCAGTACCACTCCAGCTGGTATTAATAGAGGTCTGGATTGAATTGGCTCTTTCATGGTGTGTGAGTGGGCCTCAGTACCATTCCAGCTGGTATTAATAGCGGCCTGGATTGAACTGGCTCTATCTGAGTTTGTGAGTGGGACTCAGTACCACTCCAGCTGGTATTCATAGATGTCTGGATTGAATTGCCTCTTTCCTGGTGTGTGAGTTGGACTCAGTACCACTCCAGCTGGTATTAATTGAGGCCTGGATAGAATTGCCTCTTTCCTGGTGTGTGAGTGGGACTCAGTACCACTCCAGCTGGTATTCATAGAGGTCTGGATTGAATTGCCTCTTTCCTGGTGTGTGAGTTGGACTCAGTACCACTCCAGCTGGTATTAATTGAGGCCTGGATAGAATTGCCTCTTTCCTGGTGTGTGAGTGGGACTCAGTACCACTCCAGCTGGTGTTCATGGAGGTTTCGATTGAATTGGCTCTTTCCTGGTGCGTGAGTGGGGCTCAGTACCACTCCAGCTGGCATTAATAGAGGCCTGGATAGAATTGCCTCTTTCCTGGTGTGTGAGTGGGACTCAGTACCACTCCAGCTGGTATTAATAGAGGCCTGGATTGAACTGGCTCTTTCTGTGTTTGTGAGTGGGACTCAGTACCACTCCAGCTAGTATTAATGGAGGCCTGGATTGAATTGACTCTTTCCTGGTGTGTGACTGGGACTCAGTACCACTCCAGCTGTTATTAATAGAGGTCAGGATTGAATTGGCTCTTTCCTGGTGTGTGAGTGGGCCTCAGTACCATTCCAGCTGGCATTAATAGAGCCCTGGATAGAATTGCCTCTTTCCTGGTGTGTGAGTGGGACTCAGTACCACTCCAGCTGGTATTAATTGAGGCCTGGATAGAATTGCCTCTTTCCTGGTGTGTGAGTGGGACTCAGTACCACTCCAGCTGGTGTTCATGGAGGTTTCGATTGAATTGGCTCTTTCCTGGTGTGTGAGTGGGACTCAGTGCCACTCCAGCTAGTATTAATGGAGGCCTGGAATCAATTGGCTCTTCCCTGGTGTGTGAGTGGGACTCAGTAACACTCCAGCTGGTATTAATGGAGGCCTGGATTGAATTGGCTCTTTCCTGGTGTGTGAGTGGGACTCAGTGCCACTCCAGCTAGTATTAATGGAGGCCTGGATTGCATTGGCTCTCTCCTGGTGTGTGAGTGGGACTCAGTGCCACTCCAGCTGGTATTAATAGAAGCCTGGTTTGAATTGACTCTTTCCTGGTATGTGAGTGGGACTCAGTGCCACTCCAGCTGGTATTAATAGAGATAAGGATTGAATTGCCTCTTTCCTGGTGTGTGAGTGGGACTCAGTGCCACTCCAGCTGGTATTAATAGAGGTCTGCATTGATTTGGCGCTTTCCTGGTGTTTGAGTGGGACTCAGTACCACACCAGCTTGTACTCATAGAGGTCTGGATTGAATTGGCTCTTTCCCGGTGAGTGAGTGGGGCTCAGTACCACTCCAGCTGGTATTAATAGAGGTCTGGATTGAATTGGCTCCATCCTGGTGAGTGAGTGGGACTCAGTACCACTCCAGCTGTTATTAATAGACTGGATTGAATTGGCTCCATCCTGGTGTTTGACTGGGGCTCAGTACCACTCCAGCTGGTATTAATAGAGGTCTGGATTGAATTGGCTACTTCCTGGTGAGTGAGTTGGACTCAGTACCACTCCAGCTGGTATTAATAGAGGTCTGGATTGAATTGGTTCCATCCTGGTGAGTGAGTGGGTCTCAGTACCACTCCAGCTGGTATTAATAGAGGCCTGGATTGACTTGGCTCCTTCCTGGTGTGTGAGTGGGACTCAGTACCACACCAGCTTGTACTCATAGAGGTCTGGATTGAATTGGCTCCATCCTGGTGAGTGAGTGGGACTCAGTACCACTCCAGCTGGTATTAATAGAGGCCTGGATTGAATTGGCTCTTTCCTGGTGAGTAAGTGGGGCTCAGTACCACTCCAGCTGTTATTAATAGAGGCCTGGATTGACTTGGCTCTTTCCTGGTGAGTGAGTGGGACTCAGTACCACTCCAGCTGGTATTAATAGAGGCCTGGATTGAATTGGCTCTTTCCTGGTGTGTGAGTGGGGCTCAGTACCACTCCAGCTGGTATTAATAGAGGCCTGGATTGAATTGGCTCTTTCCTGGTGTGTGAGTGGCTCTCAGTCCCACTCCAGCTGGTATCAATAGAGGCCTGGATTGAATTGGCTCTTTCCTGGTGTGTGAGTGGGACTCAGTACCACTCCAGCTGGTATTAATAGAGGCCTGGATTGAATTGGCTCTTTCCTGGTGTGTGAGTGGGACTCAGTACCACACCAGCTGGTGTTAATAGAGACCTGGATTGAATTGGCTCTTTCCTGGTGTGTGAGTGGGGCTCAGTACCACTCCAGCTGGTATTAATAGAGGCCTGGATTGAATTGGCTCTTTCCTGGTGTGTGAGTGGGACTCAGTACCACTCCAGCTGGTGTTAATAGAGGTCTGGATTGAATTGGCTCTTTCCTGGTGTGTGAGTGGGACTCAGTACCACTCCAGCTGGTGTTAATAGAGGTCTGGATTGAATTGGCTCTTTCCTGGTGTGTGAGTGGGACTCAGTAACACTCCAGCTGGTGTTAATAAGAGGTCTGGATTGAATTGGCTCCTTACTGGTGATTGAGTTGGACTCAGTCCCACTCCAGCTGGTATTAAGATGTCTGGATTGAGTTGGCTCTTTCCTGGTGTGTGACTGGGACTCAGTACCACTCGAGAGGGTATTTATCGAGGCCTGGTTTGAATTGACTCTTTCCTGGTGTGTGAGTGGGACTCAGTACCACTCCAGCTGGTATTAATAGAGGTCTGGATTGAATTGGCTCCATCCTGGTGTGTGTGGGGCTCAGTACCACTCCAGCTGGTATTTATCGAGGCCTGGTTTGAATTGACTCTTTCCTGGTGTGTGAGTGGGACTCAGTACCACTCCAGCTGGTATTAATAGAGGTCTGGATTGAATTGGCTCTTTCCTGGTGAGTAAGTGGGGCTCAGTACCACTCCAGCTGGTATTAATAGAGGCCTGGATTGAATTGGCTCTTTCCTGGTGTGTGAGTGGGACTCAGTACCACTCCAGCTGGTGTTAATAGAGACCTGGATTGAATTGGCTCTTTCCTGGTGTGTGAGTGGGGCTCAGTACCACTCCAGCTGGTATCAATAGAGGCCTGGATTGAATTGGCTCTTTCCTGGTGTGTGAGTGGGACTCAGTACCACTCCAGCTGGTGTTAATAGAGGTCTGGATTGAATTTGCTCCATCCTGGTGAGTGAGTTGGACTCAGTACCACTCCAGCTGGTATTAATAGAGGTCTGGATTGAAGTGGCTCCATCCTGGTGAGTGAGTGGGGCTCAGTACCACTGCAGCTGGTATTAATAGAGGTCCGGATTGAATTGGCTCTTTCCTGGTGAGTGAGTGGGGCTCAGTCCCACTCCAGCTGGTATTAATATAGGTCTGGATTGAGTTGGCTCTTTCCTGGTGTGTGAGTGGGACTCAGTACCACTCCAGCTGGTATTAATAGAGGTCTGGATTGAATTGGCTCCATCCTGGTGTGTGAGTGGGGCTCAGTACCACTCCAGCTGGTATTTATTGAGGCCTGGTTTGAATTGACTCTTTCCTGGTGTGTGAGTGGGACTCAGTACCACTCCAGCTGGTATTAATAGAGGTCTGGATTGAATTGGCTCCATCCTGGTGAGTGAGTGGGACTCAGTACCACTCCAGCTGTTATTAAAAGAGGTCTGGTTTGAATTGGCTCCTTCCTGGTGATGAGTGGGGCTCAGTACCACTCCAGCTGGTATTAATAAAGGACTGGATTGAATTGGCTCTTTCCTGGTGTGTGAGTGGGACTCAGTTCCTCTCCAGCTGGTATGAATAGAGGCCTGTATTGACTTGGCTCTTTCCTGGTGTGTGAGTGGGACTCAGTTCCTCTCCAGCTTGTATTAATAAAGGACTGGATTGAATTGGCTCTTTCCTGGTGTGTGTGGGGGACTCCGTTCCTCTCCAGCTGGTATGAATAGAGGCCTGGATTGAATAGACTCTTTACTGGTGTGTGAGTGGGGCTCAGTACCACTTCTGCTGGTATTTATAGAGGCCTGGATTGATATTTCTCTTTCCTGGTGAGTGAGTGGGACTCAGTACCACTCCAGCTGGTATTAATAGAGGTCTGGATTGAATTGGCTCCTTCCTGGTGAGTCAGTGGGACTCAGTACCACTCCAGCTGGTATTAATAGAGGGCTGGTTTAAATTGACTCTTTCTGGTGTGTGAGGGGGACTCGGTGCCACTCCAGTCGCTATAGATAGAGCCCTGGATCGAAATGGCTCTTCCCTGGTGCGTGTGTGAGACTCAGTTCCACTCCAGCTGGTATTAATAGAGGTCTGGATTGATTTGGCTCTTTCCTGGTGTGTGAGTGGGACTCAGTCCCACTCCAGCTGGTATTTATCGAGGTGTGGATTGAATTGCCTCTTTCCTGGTGTGTGAGTGGGACTCAGTACCACTCCAGCTGGTATTAATAGAGGTCTGGATTGAATTGCCTCTTTCCTGGTGTGTGAGTGGGACTCAGTACCACTCCAGCTGGTATTAATAGAGGTCTGGATTGAATTGCCTCTTTCTTGGTGTGTGAGTGGGGCTCAGTACCACTCCAGCTGGTATTAAGAGATCTGGATTGAATTGCGTCTTTCCTGGTGTGTGAGTGGGACTCAGTACCACTCCAGCTGGCATTAATAGAGGCCTGGACAGAATTGCCTCTTTCCTGGTGTGTGAGTGGGGCTCAGTACCTCACCAGCTGGTATTAATAGAGGTCTGGATTGAATTGGCTCTTTCCTGGTGTGTGAGTGTGACTCAGTACCACTCCAGCTGGTATTAATTGAGGCCTGGATAGAATTGCCTTTTTGCTGGTGTGTGAGTGGGACTCAGTACCACTCCAGCTGGTGTTCATGGAGGTTTCGATTGAATTGGCTCTTTCATGGTGTGTGAGTGGGCCTCAGTACCATTCCAGCTGGTATTAATAGAGGCCTGGATTGAACTGGCTCTTTCTGTGTTTGTGAGTGGGACTCAGTACCACTCCAGCTGGTATTAATAGAGGTCTGGATTGATTTGGCTCTTTCATGGTGTTTGAGTGGGACTCAGTACCACTCCAGCTGGTATTAATAGAGGTCTGGATTGATTTGGCTCTTTCCTGGTGTTTGAGTGGGACTCAGTGCCTCTCCAGCTGGTATTAATAGAGGACTGGATTGAATTGGCTCTTTCCTGGTGTGTGAGTGGGACTCAGTACCTCTCCAGCTGGTATTAATAGAGGTCTGGATTGAATTGGCTCCTTCCTGGTGTGTGAGTGGGACTCAGTACCACTCCAGCTGGTATTAATAGAGGTCTTGATTGAATTGGCTCATTCCTGGTGTGTGAGTGGGGATCAGTACCACTCCAGCTGGTAATAATAGAGACCTGGATTGACTTAGCTCTTTCCTGGTGTGTGTGGGGGACTCAGTTCCTCTCCAGCTGGTATGAATGGAGGTCTGGATTGATATTTCTCTTTCCTGGTGTGTGAGTGGGACTCATTTACACTGCAGCTGGTATTTATAGAGGTCTGGATTGATATTTCTCTTTCCTGGTGTGTGAGTGGGACTCAGTACCACTCCAGCTGGTATGAATAGAGGCCTGGATTGACTTCGCTCTTTCCTGGTGTGTGTGGGGGACTCAGTTCCTCTCCAGCTGGTATGAATAGAGGTCTGGATTGATATTTCTCTTTCCTGGTGTGTGAGTGGGACACATTTACACTGCAGCTGGTATTTATAGAGGTCTGGATTGATATTTCTCTTTCCTGGTGTGTGAGTGGGACTCAGTACCTCTCCAGCTGGTGTTAATAAGAGGTCTGGATTGAATTGACTCTTTACTGGTGAGTAAGTGGGACTCAGTACCACTCCAGCTGGTATTAATAGAGGTCTTGATTGAATTGGCTCCTTCCTGGTGAGTCAGTGGGACTCAGTACCACTCCAGCTGGTATTAATAGAGGGCTGGTTTAAATTGACTCTTTCTGGTGTGTGAGGGGGACTCGGTGCCACTCCAGTCGCTATAGATAGAGCCCTGGATCGAAATGGCTCTTCCCTGGTGTGTGTGTGAGACTCAGTTCCACTCCAGCTGGTATTAATAGGGGTCTGGATTGAATTGAATCTTTCCTGGTGTGTGAGTGAGACTCAGTTCCACTCCAGCTGGTATTAATAGAGGTCTGGATTGATTTGGCTCTTTCCTGGTGTGTGAGTGGGACTCAGTCCCACTCCAGCTGGTATTTATCGAGGTGTGGATTGAATTGCCTCTTTCCTGGTGTGTGAGTGGGACTCAGTACCACTCCAGCTGGTATTAATAGAGGTCTGGATTGAATTGCCTCTTTCCTGGTGTGTGAGTGGGACCCAGTACCACTCCAGCTGGTATTAATACAGGTCTGGATTGATTTGGCTCTTTCCTGGTGTGTGAGTGGGACTCAGTACCACTCCAGCTGGTATTAAGAGGTCTGGACAGAATTGCCTCTTTCCTGGTTTGTGAGTGGGGCTCAGTACCTCACCAGCTGGTATTAATAGAGGTCTGGATTGAATTGCCTCTTTCCTGGTGTGTGAGTTGGACTCAGTCCCACTCCAGCTGGTATGAAGATGTCTGGATTGATTTGGCTCATTCCTGGTGTGTGAGTGTGACTCAGTACCACTCCAGCTGGTATTAATAGAGGTCTGGATTGAATTGGCTCTTTCATGGTGTGTGAGTGGGCCTCAGTACCATTCCAGCTGGTATTAATAGCGGCCTGGATTGAACTGGCTCTATCTGAGTTTGTGAGTGGGACTCAGTACCACTCCAGCTGGTATTCATAGAGGTCTGGATTGAATTGCCTCTTTCCTGGTGTGTGAGTTGGACTCAGTACCACTCCAGCTGGTATTAATTGAGGCCTGGATAGAATTGCCTCTTTCCTGGTGTGTGAGTGGGACTCAGTACCACTCCAGCTGGTATTCATAGAGGTCTGGATTGAATTGCCTCTTTCCTGGTGTGTGAGTTGGACTCAGTACCACTCCAGCTGGTATTAATTGAGGCCTGGATAGAATTGCCTCTTTCCTGGTGTGTGAGTGGGACTCAGTACCACTCCAGCTGGTGTTCATGGAGGTTTCGATTGAATTGGCTCTTTCCTGGTGCGTGAGTGGGGCTCAGTACCACTCCAGCTGGCATTAATAGAGGCCTGGATAGAATTGCCTCTTTCCTGGTGTGTGAGTGGGACTCAGTACCACTCCAGCTGGTATTAATAGAGGCCTGGATTGAACTGGCTCTTTCTGTGTTTGTGAGTGGGACTCAGTACCACTCCAGCTAGTATTAATGGAGGCCTGGATTGAATTGACTCTTTCCTGGTGTGTGACTGGGACTCAGTACCACTCCAGCTGTTATTAATAGAGGTCAGGATTGAATTGGCTCTTTCCTGGTGTGTGAGTGGGCCTCGGTACCATTCCAGCTGGCATTAATAGAGCCCTGGATAGAATTGCCTCTTTCCTGGTGTGTGAGTGGGACTCAGTACCACTCCAGCTGGTATTAATTGAGGCCTGGATAGAATTGCCTCTTTCCTGGTGTGTGAGTGGGACTCAGTACCACTCCAGCTGGTGTTCATGGAGGTTTCGATTGAATTGGCTCTTTCCTGGTGTGTGAGTGGGACTCAGTGCCACTCCAGCTAGTATTAATGGAGGCCTGGATTCAATTGGCTCTTCCCTGGTGTGTGAGTGGGACTCAGTAACACTCCAGCTGGTATTAATGGAGGCCTGGATTGAATTGGCTCTTTCCTGGTGTGTGAGTGGGACTCAGTGCCACTCCAGCTAGTATTAATGGAGGCCTGGATTGCATTGGCTCTCTCCTGGTGTGTGAGTGGGACTCAGTGCCACTCCAGCTGGTATTAATAGAAGCCTGGTTTGAATTGACTCTTTCCTGGTATGTGAGTGGGACTCAGTGCCACTCCAGCTGGTATTAATAGAGATAAGGATTGAATTGCCTCTTTCCTGGTGTGTGAGTGGGACTCAGTGCCACTCCAGCTGGTATTAATAGAGGTCTGCATTGATTTGGCGCTTTCCTGGTGTTTGAGTGGGACTCAGAACCACACCAGCTTGTACTCATAGAGGTCTGGATTGAATTGGCTCTTTCCCGGTGAGTGAGTGGGGCTCAGTACCACTCCAGCTGGTATTAATAGAGGTCTGGATTGAATTGGCTCCATCCTGGTGAGTGAGTGGGACTCAGTACCACTCCAGCTGTTATTAATAGACTGGATTGAATTGGCTCCATCCTGGTGTTTGACTGGGGCTCAGTACCACTCCAGCTGGTATTAATAGAGGTCTGGATTGAATTGGCTACTTCCTGGTGAGTGAGTTGGACTCAGTACCACTCCAGCTGGTATTAATAGAGGTCTGGATTGAATTGCCTCTTTCCTGGTGTGTGAGTGGGACTCAGTACCACTCCAGCTGGTATTAATAGAGGCCTGGATTGACTTGGCTCCTTCCTGGTGTGTGAGTGGGACTCAGTACCACACCAGCTTGTACTCATAGAGGTCTGGATTGAATTGGCTCCATCCTGGTGAGTGAGTGGGACTCAGTACCACTCCAGCTGGTATTAATAGAGGCCTGGATTGAATTGGCTCTTTCCTGGTGAGTAAGTGGGGCTCAGTACCACTCCAGCTGGTATTAATAGAGGCCTGGATTGACTTGGCTCTTTCCTGGTGAGTGAGTGGAACTCAGTACCACTCCAGCTGGTATTAATAGAGGCCTGGATTGAATTGGCTCTTTCCTGGTGTGTGAGTGGGGCTCAGTACCACTCCAGCTGGTATTAATAGAGGCCTGGATTGAATTGGCTCTTTCCTGGTGTGTGAGTGGCTCTCAGTCCCACTCCAGCTGGTATCAATAGAGGCCTGGATTGAATTGGCTCTTTCCTGGTGTGTGAGTGGGACTCAGTACCACTCCAGCTGGTATTAATAGAGGCCTGGATTGAATTGGCTCTTTCCTGGTGTGTGAGTGGGACTCAGTACCACACCAGCTGGTGTTAATAGAGACCTGGATTGAATTGGCTCTTTCCTGGTGTGTGAGTGGGGCTCAGTACCACTCCAGCTGGTATTAATAGAGGCCTGGATTGAATTGGCTCTTTCCTGGTGTGTGAGTGGGACTCAGTACCACTCCAGCTGGTGTTAATAGAGGTCTGGATTGAATTGGCTCTTTCCTGGTGTGTGAGTGGGACTCAGTACCACTCCAGCTGGTGTTAATAGAGGTCTGGATTGAATTGGCTCTTTCCTGGTGTGTGAGTGGGACTCAGTAACACTCCAGCTGGTGTTAATAAGAGGTCTGGATTGAATTGGCTCCTTACTGGTGATTGAGTTGGACTCAGTCCCACTCCAGCTGGTATTAAGATGTCTGGATTGAGTTGGCTCTTTCCTGGTGTGTGACTGGGACTCAGTACCACTCGAGAGGGTATTTATCGAGGCCTGGTTTGAATTGACTCTTTCCTGGTGTGTGAGTGGGACGCAGTACCACTCCAGCTGGTATTAATAGAGGTCTGGATTGAATTGGCTCCATCCTGGTGTGTGTGGGGCTCAGTACCACTCCAGCTGGTATTTATCGAGGCCTGGTTTGAATTGACTCTTTCCTGGTGTGTGAGTGGGACTCAGTACCACTCCAGCTGGTATTAATAGAGGTCTGGATTGAATTGGCTCTTTCCTGGTGAGTAAGTGGGGCTCAGTACCACTCCAGCTGGTATTAATAGAGGCCTGGATTGAATTGGCTCTTTCCTGGTGTGTGAGTGGGACTCAGTACCACTCCAGCTGGTGTTAATAGAGACCTGGATTGAATTGGCTCTTTCCTGGTGTGTGAGTGGGGCTCAGTACCACTCCAGCTGGTATCAATAGAGGCCTGGATTGAATTGGCTCTTTCCTGGTGTGTGAGTGGGACTCAGTACCACTCCAGCTGGTGTTAATAGAGGTCTGGATTGAATTTGCTCCATCCTGGTGAGTGAGTTGGACTCAGTACCACTCCAGCTGGTATTAATAGAGGTCTGGATTGAAGTGGCTCCATCCTGGTGAGTGAGTGGGGCTCAGTACCACTGCAGCTGGTATTAATAGAGGTCCGGATTGAATTGGCTCTTTCCTGGTGAGTGAGTGGGGCTCAGTCCCACTCCAGCTGGTATTAATATAGGTCTGGATTGAGTTGGCTCTTTCCTGGTGTGTGAGTGGGACTCAGTACCACTCCAGCTGGTATTAATAGAGGTCTGGATTGAATTGGCTCCATCCTGGTGTGTGAGTGGGGCTCAGTACCACTCCAGCTGGTATTTATTGAGGCCTGGTTTGAATTGACTCTTTCCTGGTGTGTGAGTGGGACTCAGTACCACTCCAGCTGGTATTAATAGAGGTCTGGATTGAATTGGCTCCATCCTGGTGAGTGAGTGGGACTCAGTACCACTCCAGCTGTTATTAAAAGAGGTCTGGTTTGAATTGGCTCCTTCCTGGTGATGAGTGGGGCTCAGTACCACTCCAGCTGGTATTAATAAAGGACTGGATTGAATTGGCTCTTTCCTGGTGTGTGAGTGGGACTCAGTTCCTCTCCAGCTGGGATGAATAGAGGCCTGTATTGACTTGGCTCTTTCCTGGTGTGTGAGTGGGACTCAGTTCCTCTCCAGCTTGTATTAATAAAGGACTGGATTGAATTGGCTCTTTCCTGGTGTGTGTGGGGGACTCTGTTCCTCTCCAGCTGGTATGAATAGAGGCCTGGATTGAATAGACTCTTTACTGGTGTGTGAGTGGGGCTCAGTACCACTTCTGCTGGTATTTATAGAGGCCTGGATTGATATTTCTCTTTCCTGGTGAGTGAGTGGGACTCAGTACCACTCCAGCTGGTATTAATAGAGGTCTGGATTGAATTGGCTCCTTCCTGGTGAGTCAGTGGGACTCAGTACCACTCCAGCTGGTATTAATAGAGGGCTGGTTTAAATTGACTCTTTCTGGTGTGTGAGGGGGACTCGGTGCCACTCCAGTCGCTATAGATAGAGCCCTGGATCGAAATGGCTCTTCCCTGGTGTGTGTGTGAGACTCAGTTCCACTCCAGCTGGTATTAATAGAGGTCTGGATTGATTTGGCTCTTTCCTGGTGTGTGAGTGGGACTCAGTCCCACTCCAGCTGGTATTTATCGAGGTGTGGATTGAATTGCCTCTTTCCTGGTGTGTGAGTGGGACTCAGTACCACTCCAGCTGGTATTAATAGAGGTCTGGATTGAATTGCCTCTTTCCTGGTGTGTGAGTGGGACTCAGTACCACTCCAGCTGGTATTAATAGAGGTCTGGATTGAATTGCCTCTTTCTTGGTGTGTGAGTGGGGCTCAGTACCACTCCAGCTGGTATTAAGAGATCTGGATTGAATTGCGTCTTTCCTGGTGTGTGAGTGGGACTCAGTACCACTCCAGCTGGCATTAATAGAGGCCTGGACAGAATTGCCTCTTTCCTGGTGTGTGAGTGGGGCTCAGTACCTCACCAGCTGGTATTAATAGAGGTCTGGATTGAATTGGCTCTTTCCTGGTGTGTGAGTGTGACTCAGTACCACTCCAGCTGGTATTAATTGAGGCCTGGATAGAATTGCCTCTTTCCTGGTGTGTGAGTGGGACTCAGTACCACTCCAGCTGGTGTTCATGGAGGTTTCGATTGAATTGGCTCTTTCATGGTGTGTGAGTGGGCCTCAGTACCATTCCAGCTGGTATTAATAGAGGCCTGGATTGAACTGGCTCTTTCTGTGTTTGTGAGTGGGACTCAGTACCACTCCAGCTGGTATTAATAGAGGTCTGGATTGATTTGGCTCTTTCATGGTGTTTGAGTGGGACTCAGTACCACTCCAGCTGGTATTAATAGAGGTCTGGATTGATTTGGCTCTTTCCTGGTGTTTGAGTGGGACTCAGTGCCTCTCCAGCTGGTATTAATAGAGGACTGGATTGAATTGGCTCTTTCCTGGTGTGTGAGTGGGACTCAGTACCTCTCCAGCTGGTATTAATAGAGGTCTGGATTGAATTGGCTCCTTCCTGGTGTGTGAGTGGGACTCAGTACCACTCCAGCTGGTATTAATAGAGGTCTTGATTGAATTGGCTCCTTCCTGGTGTGTGAGTGGGGCTCAGTACCACTCCAGCTGGTAATAATAGAGACCTGGATTGACTTAGCTCTTTCCTGGTGTGTGTGGGGGACTCAGTTCCTCTCCAGCTGGTATGAATGGAGGTCTGGATTGATATTTCTCTTTCCTGGTGTGTGAGTGGGACTCATTTACACTGCAGCTGGTATTTATAGAGGTCTGGATTGATATTTCTCTTTCCTGGTGTGTGAGTGGGACTCAGTACCACTCCAGCTGGTATGAATAGAGGCCTGGATTGACTTCGCTCTTTCCTGGTGTGTGTGGGGGACTCAGTGCCACTCCAGCTGGTATTAATAGAGGTCTGCATTGATTTGGCGCTTTCCTGGTGTGTGAGTGGGCCTCAGTACCATTCCAGCTGGCATTAATAGAGCCCTGGATAGAATTGCCTCTTTCCTGGTGTGTGAGTGGGACTCAGTACCACTCCAGCTGGTATTAATTGAGGCCTGGATAGAATTGCCTCTTTCCTGGTGTGTGAGTGGGACTCAGTACCACTCCAGCTGGTGTCCATGGATATTTCGATTGAATTGGCTCTTTCCTGGTGTGTGAGTGGGACTCAGTGCCACTCCAGCTAGTATTAATGGAGGCCTGGATTGAATTGGCTCTTCCCTGGTGTGTGAGTGGGACTCAGTAACACTCCAGCTGGTATTAATGGAGGCCTGGATTGAATTGGCTCTTTCCTGGTGTGTGAGTGGGACTCAGTGCCACTCCAGCTAGTATTAATGGAGGCCTGGATTGAATTGGCTCTCTCCTGGTGTGTGAGTGGGACTCAGTACCACTCGAGAGGGTATTTATCGAGGCCTGGTTTGAATTGACTCTTTCCTGGTGTGTGAGTGGGACTCAGTGCCACTCCAGCTGGTATTAATAGAAGCCTGGTTTGAATTGACTCTTTCCTGGTATGTGAGTGGGACTCAGTGCCACTCCAGCTGGTATTAATAGAGATAAGGATTGAATTGCCTCTTTCCTGGTGTGTGAGTGGGACTCAGTGCCACTCCAGCTGGTATTAATAGAGGTCTGCATTGATTTGGCGCTTTCCTGGTGTTTGAGTGGGACTCAGTACCACACCAGCTTGTACTCATAGAGGTCTGGATTGAATTGGCTCTTTCCCGGTGAGTGAGTGGGGCTCAGTACCACTCCAGCTGGTATTAATAGAGGTCTGGATTGAATTGGCTCCATCCTGGTGAGTGAGTGGGACTCAGTACCACTCCAGCTGTTATTAATAGACTGGATTGAATTGGCTCCATCCTGGTGTTTGACTGGGGCTCAGTACCACTCCAGCTGGTATTAATAGAGGTCTGGATTGAATTGGCTACTTCCTGGTGAGTGAGTTGGACTCAGTACCACTCCAGCTGGTATTAATAGAGGTCTGGATTGAATTGGTTCCATCCTGGTGAGTGAGTGGGTCTCAGTACCACTCCAGCTGGTATTAATAGAGGCCTGGATTGACTTGGCTCCTTCCTGGTGTGTGAGTGGGACTCAGTACCACACCAGCTTGTACTCATAGAGGTCTGGATTGAATTGGCTCCATCCTGGTGAGTGAGTGGGACTCAGTACCACTCCAGCTGGTATTAATAGAGGCCTGGATTGAATTGGCTCTTTCCTGGTGAGTAAGTGGGGCTCAGTACCACTCCAGCTGGTATTAATAGAGGCCTGGATTGACTTGGCTCTTTCCTGGTGAGTGAGTGGGACTCAGTACCACTCCAGCTGGTATTAATAGAGGCCTGGATTGAATTGGCTCTTTCCTGGTGTGTGAGTGGGGCTCAGTACCACTCCAGCTGGTATTAATAGAGGCCTGGATTGAATTGGCTCTTTCCTGGTGTGTGAGTGGCTCTCAGTCCCACTCCAGCTGGTATCAATAGAGGCCTGGATTGAATTGGCTCTTTCCTGGTGTGTGAGTGGGACTCAGTACCACTCCAGCTGGTATTAATAGAGGCCTGGATTGAATTGGCTCTTTCCTGGTGTGTGAGTGGGACTCAGTACCACACCAGCTGGTGTTAATAGAGACCTGGATTGAATTGGCTCTTTCCTGGTGTGTGAGTGGGGCTCAGTACCACTCCAGCTGGTATTAATAGAGGCCTGGATTGAATTGGCTCTTTCCTGGTGTGTGAGTGGGACTCAGTACCACTCCAGCTGGTGTTAATAGAGGTCTGGATTGAATTGGCTCTTTCCTGGTGTGTGAGTGGGACTCAGTACCACTCCAGCTGGTGTTAATAGAGGTCTGGATTGAATTGGCTCTTTCCTGGTGTGTGAGTGGGACTCAGTAACACTCCAGCTGGTGTTAATAAGAGGTCTGGATTGAATTGGCTCCTTACTGGTGATTGAGTTGGACTCAGTCCCACTCCAGCTGGTATTAAGATGTCTGGATTGAGTTGGCTCTTTCCTGGTGTGTGACTGGGACTCAGTACCACTCGAGAGGGTATTTATCGAGGCCTGGTTTGAATTGACTCTTTCCTGGTGTGTGAGTGGGACTCAGTACCACTCCAGCTGGTATTAATAGAGGTCTGGATTGAATTGGCTCCATCCTGGTGTGTGTGGGGCTCAGTACCACTCCAGCTGGTATTTATCGAGGCCTGGTTTGAATTGACTCTTTCCTGGTGTGTGAGTGGGACTCAGTACCACTCCAGCTGGTATTAATAGAGGTCTGGATTGAATTGGCTCTTTCCTGGTGAGTAAGTGGGGCTCAGTACCACTCCAGCTGGTATTAATAGAGGCCTGGATTGAATTGGCTCTTTCCTGGTGTGTGAGTGGGATTCAGTAGCACTCCAGCTGGTGTTAATAGAGACCTGGATTGAATTGGCTCTTTCCTGGTGTGTGAGTGGGGCTCAGTACCACTCCAGCTGGTATCAATAGAGGCCTGGATTGAATTGGCTCTTTCCTGGTGTGTGAGTGGGACTCAGTACCACTCCAGCTGGTGTTAATAGAGGTCTGGATTGAATTTGCTCCATCCTGGTGAGTGAGTTGGACTCAGTACCACTCCAGCTGGTATTAATAGAGGTCTGGATTGAAGTGGCTCCATCCTGGTGAGTGAGTGGGGCTCAGTACCACTGCAGCTGGTATTAATAGAGGCCTGGATTGAATTGGCACTTTCCTGGTGTGTGAGTGGGACTCAGTACCACTCCAGCTGGTATTAATAGAGGTCCGGATTGAATTGGCTCTTTCCTGGTGAGTGAGTGGGGCTCAGTCCCACTCCAGCTGGTATTAATATAGGTCTGGATTGAGTTGGCTCTTTCCTGGTGTGTGAGTGGGACTCAGTACCACTCCAGCTGGTATTAATAGAGGTCTGGATTGAATTGGCTCCATCCTGGTGTGTGAGTGGGGCTCAGTACCACTCCAGCTGGTATTTATTGAGGCCTGGTTTGAATTGACTCTTTCCTGGTGTGTGAGTGGGACTCAGTACCACTCCAGCTGGTATTAATAGAGGTCTGGATTGAATTGGCTCCATCCTGGTGAGTGAGTGGGACTCAGTACCACTCCAGCTGTTATTAAAAGAGGTCTGGTTTGAATTGGCTCCTTCCTGGTGATGAGTGGGGCTCAGTACCACTCCAGCTGGTATTAATAAAGGACTGGATTGAATTGGCTCTTTCCTGGTGTGTGAGTGGGACTCAGTTCCTCTCCAGCTGGTATGAATAGAGGCCTGTATTGACTTGGCTCTTTCCTGGTGTGTGAGTGGGACTCAGTTCCTCTCCAGCTTGTATTAATAAAGGACTGGATTGAATTGGCTCTTTCCTGGTGTGTGTGGGGGACTCCGTTCCTCTCCAGCTGGTATGAATAGAGGCCTGGATTGAATAGACTCTTTACTGGTGTGTGAGTGGGGCTCAGTACCACTTCTGCTGGTATTTATAGAGGCCTGGATTGATATTTCTCTTTCCTGGTGAGTGAGTGGGACTCAGTACCACTCCAGCTGGTATTAATAGAGGTCTGGATTGAATTGGCTCCTTCCTGGTGAGTCAGTGGGACTCAGTACCACTCCAGCTGGTATTAATAGAGGGCTGGTTTAAATTGACTCTTTCTGGTGTGTGAGGGGGACTCGGTGCCACTCCAGTCGCTATAGATAGAGCCCTGGATCGAAATGGCTCTTCCCTGGTGTGTGTGTGAGACTCAGTTCCACTCCAGCTGGTATTAATAGAGGTCTGGATTGATTTGGCTCTTTCCTGGTGTGTGAGTGGGACTCAGTCCCACTCCAGCTGGTATTTATCGAGGTGTGGATTGAATTGCCTCTTTCCTGGTGTGTGAGTGGGACTCAGTACCACTCCAGCTGGTATTAATAGAGGTCTGGATTGAATTGCCTCTTTCCTGGTGTGTGAGTGGGACTCAGTACCACTCCAGCTGGTATTAATAGAGGTCTGGATTGAATTGCCTCTTTCTTGGTGTGTGAGTGGGGCTCAGTACCACTCCAGCTGGTATTAAGAGATCTGGATTGAATTGCGTCTTTCCTGGTGTGTGAGTGGGACTCAGTACCACTCCAGCTGGCATTAATAGAGGCCTGGACAGAATTGCCTCTTTCCTGGTGTGTGAGTGGGGCTCAGTACCTCACCAGCTGGTATTAATAGAGGTCTGGATTGAATTGGCTCTTTCCTGGTGTGTGAGTGTGAGTCAGTACCACTCCAGCTGGTATTAATTGAGGCCTGGATAGAATTGCCTCTTTCCTGGTGTGTGAGTGGGACTCAGTACCACTCCAGCTGGTGTTCATGGAGGTTTCGATTGAATTGGCTCTTTCATGGTGTGTGAGTGGGCCTCAGTACCATTCCAGCTGGTATTAATAGAGGCCTGGATTGAACTGGCTCTTTCTGTGTTTGTGAGTGGGACTCAGTACCACTCCAGCTGGTATTAATAGAGGTCTGGATTGATTTGGCTCTTTCATGGTGTTTGAGTGGGACTCAGTACCACTCCAGCTGGTATTAATAGAGGTCTGGATTGATTTGGCTCTTTCCTGGTGTTTGAGTGGGACTCAGTGCCTCTCCAGCTGGTATTAATAGAGGACTGGATTGAATTGGCTCTTTCCTGGTGTGTGAGTGGGACTCAGTACCTCTCCAGCTGGTATTAATAGAGGTCTGGATTGAATTGGCTCCTTCCTGGTGTGTGAGTGGGACTCAGTACCACTCCAGCTGGTATTAATAGAGGTCTTGATTGAATTGGCTCCTTCCTGGTGTGTGAGTGGGGCTCAGTACCACTCCAGCTGGTAATAATAGAGACCTGGATTGACTTAGCTCTTTCCTGGTGTGTGTGGGGGACTCAGTTCCTCTCCAGCTGGTATGAATGGAGGTCTGGATTGATATTTCTCTTTCCTGGTGTGTGAGTGGGACTCATTTACACTGCAGCTGGTATTTATAGAGGTCTGGATTGATATTTCTCTTTCCTGGTGTGTGAGTGGGACTCAGTACCACTCCAGCTGGTATGAATAGAGGCCTGGATTGACTTCGCTCTTTCCTGGTGTGTGTGGGGGACTCAGTTCCTCTCCAGCTGGTATGAATAGAGGTCTGGATTGATATTTCTCTTTCCTGGTGTGTGAGTGGGACACATTTACACTGCAGCTGGTATTTATAGAGGTCTGGATTGATATTTCTCTTTCCTGGTGAGTAAGTGGGACTCAGTACCACTCCAGCTGGTATTAATAGAGATCTTGATTGAATTGGCTCCTTCCTGGTGAGTCAGTGGGACTCAGTACCACTCCAGCTGGTATTAATAGAGGGCTGGTTTAAATTGACTCTTTCTGGTGTGTGAGGGGGACTCGGTGCCACTCCAGTCGCTATAGATAGAGCCCTGGATCGAAATGGCTCTTCCCTGGTGTGTGTGTGAGACTCAGTTCCACTCCAGCTGGTATTAATAGGGGTCTGGATTGAATTGAATCTTTCCTGGTGTGTGAGTGAGACTCAGTTCCACTCCAGCTGGTATTAATAGAGGTCTGGATTGATTTGGCTCTTTCCTGGTGTGTGAGTGGGACTCAGTCCCACTCCAGCTGGTATTTATCGAGGTGTGGATTGAATTGCCTCTTTCCTGGTGTGTGAGTGGGACTCAGTACCACTCCAGCTGGTATTAATAGAGGTCTGGATTGAATTGCCTCTTTCCTGGTGTGTGAGTGGGACCCAGTACCACTCCAGCTGGTATTAATACAGGTCTGGATTGATTTGGCTCTTTCCTGGTGTGTGAGTGGGACTCAGTACCACTCCAGCTGGTATTAAGAGGTCTGGACAGAATTGCCTCTTTCCTGGTTTGTGAGTGGGGCTCAGTACCTCACCAGCTGGTATTAATAGAGGTCTGGATTGAATTGCCTCTTTCCTGGTGTGTGAGTTGGACTCAGTCCCACTCCAGCTGGTATGAAGATGTCTGGATTGATTTGGCTCTTTCCTGGTGTGTGAGTGTGACTCAGTACCACTCCAGCTGGTATTAATAGAGGTCTGGATTGAATTGGCTCTTTCATGGTGTGTGAGTGGGCCTCAGTACCATTCCAGCTGGTATTAATAGCGGCCTGGATTGAACTGGCTCTATCTGAGTTTGTGAGTGGGACTCAGTACCACTCCAGCTGGTATTCATAGAGGTCTGGATTGAATTGCCTCTTTCCTGGTGTGTGAGTTGGACTCAGTACCACTCCAGCTGGTATTAATTGAGGCCTGGATAGAATTGCCTCTTTCCTGGTGTGTGAGTGGGACTCAGTACCACTCCAGCTGGTATTCATAGAGGTCTGGATTGAATTGCCTCTTTCCTGGTGTGTGAGTTGGACTCAGTACCACTCCAGCTGGCATTAATTGAGGCCTGGATAGAATTGCCTCTTTCCTGGTGTGTGAGTGGGACTCAGTACCACTCCAGCTGGTGTTCATGGAGGTTTCGATTGAATTGGCTCTTTCCTGGTGCGTGAGTGGGGCTCAGTACCACTCCAGCTGGCATTAATAGAGGCCTGGATAGAATTGCCTCTTTCCTGGCGTGTGAGTGGGACTCAGTACCACTCCAGCTGGTATTAATAGAGGCCTGGATTGAACTGGCTCTTTCTGTCTTTGTGAGTGGGACTCAGTACCACTCCAGCTAGTATTAATGGAGGCCTGGATTGAATTGACTCTTTCCTGGTGTGTGACTGGGACTCAGTACCACTCCAGCTGTTATTAATAGAGGTCAGGATTGAATTGGCTCTTTCCTGGTGTGTGAGTGGGCCTCAGTACCATTCCAGCTGGCATTAATAGAGCCCTGGATAGAATTGCCTCTTTCCTGGTGTGTGAGTGGGACTCAGTACCACTCCAGCTGGTATTAATTGAGGCCTGGATAGAATTGCCTCTTTCCTGGTGTGTGAGAGGGACTCAGTACCACTCCAGCTGGTGTTCATGGAGGTTTCGATTGAATTGGCTCTTTCCTGGTGTGTGAGTGGGACTCAGTGCCACTCCAGCTAGTATTAATGGAGGCCTGGATTGAATTGGCTCTTCCCTGGTGTGTGAGTGGGACTCAGTAACACTCCAGCTGGTATTAATGGAGGCCTGGATTGAATTGGCTCTTTCCTGGTGTGTGAGTGGGACTCAGTGCCACTCCAGCTAGTATTAATGGAGGCCTGGATTGAATTGGCTCTCTCCTGGTGTGTGAGTGGGACTCAGTGCCACTCCGGCTAGTATTAATGGAGGCCTGGATTGAATTGGCTCTTTCCTGGTGTGTGAGTGGGACTCAGTACCACTCCAGCTGGTATTATTGGATGCCTGAATTGAATTGGCTCTTTACTGGTGTGTGAGTGGGACTCAATACCACTCCTGCTGGTATTGATATCAGCCTCGATAGAATTGGCTCTCTCCTGGTGTGAGTCGGACTCAGTGCCACTCCAGCTGGTATTAATAGAGGCGTGTCTTGAATTGGCTCTTTCCTGGAGTTTGAGTGGGAGTTAATTCCACTGCAGCTGGTATTAATAGAGGCCTGTAATGAACTGTCCCTTTCCTGCTGTGTTTGTGGGACTCAGTACCACTCCACCTGGTGTGAATAGAGGCCTGGATTGAATTGTCTCTTTCCTGTTGTGTGAGTGGGAGTTAATTCCACTCCAGCTGGTATTAATAGAGGTCTGGCTTTAATTAGCTTTTTCCTGGTGTGTGAGTGGGGCTCAGTACCACTCCAGCTGGTATTAATAGAGGTCTGGATTGAATTGGCTCTTTCATGGTGTGTGAGTGGGCCTCAGTACCATTCCAGCTGGTATTAATAGAGGCCTGGATTGAACTGCCTCTTTCCTGGTGTGTGAGTGGGACTCAGTACCACTCCAGCTAGTATTAATGGAGGCCTGGATTGAATTGGCTCTTTCCTGGTTTGTGAGTGGGACTCAGTACCACTCCAGCTGGTATTAATAGAGGTCTGGATTGAATTGGCTCTTTCATGGTGTGTGAGTGGGCCTCAGTACCATTCCAGCTGGTATTAATAGAGGCCTGGATTGAACTGGCTCTATCTGAGTTTGTGAGTGGGACTCAGTACCACTCCAGCTGGTATTAATGGAGGCCTGGATTGAATTGGCTCTTTCCTGGTGTGTGAGTGGGACTCAGTACCACTCCAGCTAGTATTAATGGAGGCCTGGATTGAGTTGGCTCTTTCCTGGTGTGTGAGTGGGACTCAGTACCACTCCAGCTGGTATTATTGGATGCCTGGATTGAATTGGCTCTTTCCTGGTGTGTGAGTGGGGCTCAGTACCACTCCTGCTGGTATTGATATGAGCCTCGATAGAATTGGCTCTTTACTGGTGTGTGAGTGGGACTCAATACCACTCCTGCTGGTATTGATATAAGCCTCGATAGAATTGGCTCTCTCCTGGTGTGAGTGGGACTCAGTGCCACTCCAGCTGGTATTAATAGAGGCGTGTCTTGAATTGGCTCTTTCCTGGAGTTTGAGTGGGAGTTAATTCCACTGCAGCTGGTATTAATAGAGGCCTGTAATGAACTGTCCCTTTCCTGCTGTGTTTGTGGGACTCAGTACCACTCCACCTGGTGTGAATAGAGGCCTGGATTGAATTGGCTCTTTCCTGTTGTGTGAGTGGGAGTTAATTCCACTCCAGCTGGTATTAATAGAGGTCTGGCTTTAATTAGCTTTTTCCTGGTGTGTGAGTGGGGCTCAGTACCACTCCAGCTGGTATTAATAGAGGTCTGGATTGAATTGGCTCTTTCATGGTGTGTGAGTGGGCCTCAGTACCATTCCAGCTGGTATTAATAGAGGCCTGGATTGAACTGCCTCTTTCCTGGTGTGTGAGTGGGACTCAGTACCACTCCAGCTAGTATTAATGGAGGCCTGGATTGAATTGGCTCTTTCCTGGTTTGTGAGTGGGACTCAGTACCACTCCAGCTGGTATTAATAGAGGTCTGGATTGAATTGGCTCTTTCATGGTGTGTGAGTGGGCCTCAGTACCATTCCAGCTGGTATTAATAGAGGCCTGGATTGAACTGGCTCTATCTGAGTTTGTGAGTGGGACTCAGTACCACTCCAGCTGGTATTAATGGAGGCCTGGATTGAATTGGCTCTTTCCTGGTGTGTGAGTGGGACTCAGTACCACTCCAGCTAGTATTAATGGAGGCCTGGATTGAATTGGCTCTTTCCTGGTGTGTGAGTGGGACTCAGTACCACTCCAGCTGGTATTATTGGATGCCTGGATTGAATTGGCTCTTTCCTGGTGTGTGAGTGGGGCTCAGTACCACTCCTGCTGGTATTGATATGAGCCTCGATAGAATTGGCTCTTTACTGGTGTGTGAGTGGGACTCAATACCACTCCTGCTGGTATTGATATAAGCCTCGATAGAATTGGCTCTCTCCTGGTGTGAGTGGGACTCAGTGCCACTCCAGCTGGTATTAATAGAGGCGTGTCTTGAATTGGCTCTTTCCTGGAGTTTGAGTGGGAGTTAATTCCACTGCAGCTGGTATTAATAGAGGCCTGTAATGAACTGTCCCTTTCCTGGTGTGTGAGTGGGACTCAGTACCACTCCACCTGGTGTGAATAGAGGCCTGGATTGAATTGGCTCTTTCCTGTTGTGTGAGTGGGAGTTAATTCCACTCCAGCTGGTATTAATAGAGGTCTGGATTGAATTGGCTCTTTCCTGGTGTGTGAGTGGGTCTCAGTCCCACTCCAGCTGGTATCAATGGCGGTCTGGCTTTAATTAGCTTTTTCCTGGTGTGTGAGTGGGGCTCAGTACCACTCCAGCTGGTATTAATGGCGGTCTGGCTTTAATTAGCTTTTTCCTGGTGATTGAGTGGGGCTCAGTACCACTCCAGCTGGTATTAATAAAGGTTTGCATTGAATTGGCTCTTTCCTGGTGTGTCAGTGGGACTCAGTACCACTCCAGCTGGTGATAATATAGGCTCGGTTTCAATTGGCTCTTTCCTGGTGTGTGGATGGGACTCAGTACCACTCCAGCTGGTGTAAATAGAGGCCTGGATTGAATTGGCTCTTTCCTGGTGTGTGAGTGAGACTCAGTCCCTCTCCAGCTGGTATTAATAGAGACCTGGATTGAATTGGCTCTTTCCTGGTGTGTGAATGGGAGTTAATTTTACTCCAGCTGGTATAAATAGAGGCCTGGATTGAATTGGCTCTTTCCCCGTGTGTGAGTGAGACTCAGTCCCTCTCCAGCTGGTATTAATAGAGACCTGGATTGAATTGGCTCTTTCCTGGTGTGTAAATGGGAGTTAATTTTACTCCAGCTGGTATTAATAGAGACCTGGATTGAATCGGTTCTTTCCCGGCGTGTGAATGAGCCTCAGTACCACTCCAGCTGTTATTAATATAGGCTCAAATTCAATTGGCTCTTATCTGGTGTGTGAGTGGGGCTCAGTACCACTCCAGCTGGCATTATTAGAGGTCTGAATTGAATTGGCTGTTTCCTGGAGTGTGAGTTGCACTCAGTACCACTCCAGCTGGTTTTAACAAAGGCCACTTCGATCTGATGATATGCACTGTTGTCTGTTTGATGTCACCTGCACCGCGGCCATTTTAAGCGACATGTGCTGCAGCCATTCTAAATGACGTGCTCTCTGGTCTGTTTGATGTCACCTTCACTGCGGCCATTTTACGTGACATGTGGTACGGCCATTTTAAATGACATGCTCTGTGGTCTGTATGATGTCACCTTCACTGCGGCCATTTTACGTGACATGTGCTGCGGCCATTTTAAATGATATGCTCTGTGATCTGTTTGAATTGAGAGTAATCCACGGGGATCATTTTCAATGTTTTCTGTCCAGGGCAGTGAATGTAACAGATTATAAATGAGAATAAAATCTCATAAAGGATAATAAATCACAGACAATCATAAATATTATAAAGATTTACAAAGTGAGAGGAAGAATTATAAACAGTTTATAAAGGTTGTAAAGGTCAGTAAATGTTTATAAATTATTATAAAGAATTATCAATAATTATCAGGATTCTTTTAGTATGAAAGGGATGAAAGAATCAGAAAGATTCAGACCCCACCCCCACTCCCGTCACCCTGGAAACAGACCCCGCCCCCACTCCCGTCACCCTGGAAACAGACCCCGCCCCCACTCCCGTCACCATGGAAACAGACCCCGCCCCCACTCCCGTCACCCTGGAAACAGACCCCGCCCCCACACCGTCACCCTGGAAACAGACCCCGCCCGCACTCCCGTCACCCTGGAAACAGACGCCGCCCCCACTCCCGTCACCCTGGAAACAGACCCCGCCCCCACTCCCGTCACTCTGGAAACAGACCCCGCCCCCACTCCCGTCAGTCTGGAAACAGAACCCGCCCCCACTCCCGTCACCTTGGAAACAGAACCCGCCCCCATTACCGTCACCCTGGAAACAGAAACCGCCCCCACTCCCGTCACCCTGGAAAAAGACCCCGCCCCCACTCCCGTCACCCTGGAAACAGACCCCGCCCCCACTCCCGTCACTCTGGAAACAGACACCGCCCCCACTCCGTCACTCTGGAAACAGACCCCGCCCCCACTCCGTCACTCTGGAAACAGACCCCGCCCCCACTCCCGTCACCCTGGAAACAGACCCCGCCCCCAATCCCGTCACCCTGGAAACAGTCCCCGCCCCCACTCCCGTCACCCTGGAAACAGACACCGCCGCCACTCCCGTCACCTTGGTAACAGACCCCGCCCCCACTCCATCACCTTGGAAACAGACCCCGCCCCCACTCCCGTCACCATGGAAACAGACCCCGCCCCCACTCCCGTCACCTTGGAAACAGACCCCGCCCCCACTCCGTCACCTTGGAAACAGACCCCGCCCCCACTCCCGTCACCTTGGAAACAGACCCCACCCCCAATCCCGTCACCTTGGAAACAGACCCCGCCCCTACTCCCGTCACCCGGGAAACATACCCCGCCCCCACTCCCGTCACCCGGGAAACAGACCACGCCCCCACTCCCGTCACCTTGGTAACAGACCCCGCCCCCACTCCCGTCACCCTGGAAACAGACCCCGCCCCCACTCCCGTCACCTTGGGAAGAGACCCCGCCCCTACTCCCGTCACCTTGGAAACAGACCCCGCCCCCACTCCCATCACTCTGGAAACAGACCCCGCCCCTACTCCCGTCACCTTGAAAACAGACCCCGCCCCCAATCCCGTCACTCTGGAAACAGACCCCGCCCCCATTCGCCGTCACCTTGGAAACAGACCCCGCCCCCACTCCCTTCACTCCCCCGCTCTGTCTCCATGGTGAGAGGCCCCTCCCCCGCTCTGTCTCCATGGTAAGAGGCCTCTCCCCCGCTCTGTCTCCATGGTGACAGTCTCCTCCCCCTCTCTGTCTCCATGGTGAGAGGCCCCTCCCCCGCTCTGTCTCCATGGTGAGAGGCCACTCCCCGATCTGTCTCCATGGTGAGAGGCCCCTCCCCCTCTCTGTCTCCATGGTGACAGTCCCCTCCCCCGCTCTGTCTCCATGGTGACAGGCCCCTCCCCCGCTCTGTCTCCATGGTGACAGGCCCCTCCCCCGCTCTGTCTCCATGGTGACAGTCTCCTCCCCCGCTCTGTCTCCATGGTGACAGTCTCCTCCCCCGCTCTGTCTCCATGGTGACAGGCCCCTCCCCCGCTCTGTCTCCATGGTGAGAGGCCCCACCCCCGCTCTGTCTCCATGGTGACAGTCTCCTCCCCCGCTCTGTCTCCATGGTGACAGTCTCCTCCCCCGCTCTGTCTCCATGGTGAGAGGCCCCTCCCCCGCTCTGTCTCCAGGGTGACAGTCTCCTCCCCCGCTCTGTCTCCATGGTGAGAGGCCCCTCCCCCGCTCTGTCTCCATGGTGACAGTCCCCTCCCCCGCTCTGTCTCCATGGTGAGAGGCCCCTCCCCCGCTCTGTCTCCAGGGTGACAGTCTCCTCCCCCGCTCTGTCTCCATGGTGAGAGGCCCCTCCCCCGCTCTGTCTCCATGGTGACAGTCCCCTCCCCCGCTCTGTCTCCATGGTGAGAGGCCCCTCCCTCTCTCTGTCTCCATGGTGACAGTCTCCTCCCCCGCTCTGTCTCCATGGTGAGAGGCCCCTCCCCCGCTCTGTCTCCATGGTGACAGGCCCCTCCCCCGCTCTGTCTCCATGGTGAGAGGCCCCTCCCCCGCTATGTCTCCATGGTGAGAGGCCCCTCCCCCGCTCTGTCTCCATGGTGAGAGGCCCCTCCCCCGCTCTGTCTCCATGGTGAGAGGCCCCTCCCCCGCTCTGTCTCCATGGTGACAGGCCCCTCCCCCGCTCTGTCTCCATGGTGACAGTCTCCTCCCCCGCTCTGTCTCCATGGTGAGAGGCCCCTCCCCCGCTCTGTCTCCATGGTGACAGGCCCCTCCCCCGCTCTGTCTCCATGGTGACAGTCTCCTCCCCCGCTCTGTCTCCATGGTGAGAGGCCCCTCCCCCGCTCTGTCTCCATGGTGACAGGCCCCTCCCCCGCTCTGTCTCCTTGGTGAGAGGCCCCTCCCCCGCTCTGTCTCCATGGTGAGAGGCCCCTCCCCCACTCTGTCTCCATGGTGACAGTCTCCTCCCCCGCTCTGTCTCCATGGTGAGAGGCCCCTCCCCCGCTCTGTCTCCATGGTGACAGGCCCTTCCCCCGCTCTGTCTCCATGGTGAGAGGCCCCTCCCCCGCTCTGTCTCCATGGTGAGAGGCCCCGCCCCCGCTCTGTCTCCATGGTGACAGTCTCGTCCCCCGCTCTGTCTCCATGGTGAGAGGCCCCTCCCCCGCTCTGTCTCCATGGTGACAGGCCCCTCCCCCGCTCTGTCTCCATGGTGAGAGGCCCCTCCCACGCTCTGTCTCCATGGTGACAGTCCCCTCCCCCGCTCTGTCTCCATGGTCACAGTCCCCTCCCCCGCTCTGTCTCCATGGTGACAGTCTCCTCCCCCGCTCTGTCTCCATGGTGACATTCCCCTCCCCCGCTCTGTCTCCATGGTGACAGTCTCCTCCCCCGCTCTGTCTCCATGGTGACAGTCTCCTCCCTCGCTCTGTCTCCATGGTGACAGTCTCCTCCCCCGCTCTGTCTCCATGGTGACAGTCCCCTCCCCCGCTCTGTCTCCATGGTGACAGTCTCCTCCCTCGCTCTGTCTCCATGGTGACAGTCTCCTCCCCCGCTCTGTCTCCATGGTGACAGTCCCCTCCCCCGCTCTGTCTCCATGGTGACAGTCCCCTCCCCCGCTCTGTCTCCATGGTGAGAGGCCCCTCCCCCGCTCTGTCTCCATGGTGACAGTCCCCTCCCCGCTCTGTCTCCATGGTGAGAGGCCCCTCCCCCGCTCTGTCTCCATGGTGAGAGGCCCCTCCCCCGCTCTGTCTCCATGGTGACAGTCCCCTCCCCCTCTCTGTCTCCATGGTGACAGTCCCCTCCCCCGCTCTGTCTCCATGGTGACAGTCCCCTCCCCCTCTCTGTCTCCATGGTGACAGTCCCCTCCCCCGCTCTGTCTCCATGGTGAGAGGCCCCTCCCCCGCTCTGTCTCCATGGTGAGAGGCCCCTCCCCCGCTCTGTCTCCATGGTGACAGGCCCCTCCTCCGCTCTGTCTCCATGGTGACAGGCCCCTCCCCCGCTCTGTCTCCATGGTGACAGTCCCCTCCCCCGCTCTGTCTCCATGGTGACAGGCCCCTCCCCCGCTCTGTCTCCATGGTGACAGTCCCCTCCCCCGCTCTGTCTCCATGGTGACAGTCCCTTCCCCCGCTCTGTCTCCATGGTGACAGGCCCCTCCCCCGCTCTGTCTCCATGGTGAGAGGCCCCTCCCCCGCTCTGTCTCCATGGTGACAGTCCCCTCCCCCGCTCTGTCTCCATGGTGACAGTCCCCTCCCCCGCTCTGTCTCCATGGTGACAGTCCCCTCCCCCGCTCTGTCTCCATGGTGACAGGTCCCTCCCACGCTCTGTCTCCATGGTGACAGTCCCCTCCCCCGCTCTGTCTCCATGGTGACAGGCCCCTCCCCCGCTCTGTCTCCATGGTGACAGTCCCCTCCCCCGCTCTGTCTCCATGGTGACAGGTCCCTCCCCCGCTCTGTCTCCATGGTGACAGGCCCCTCCCCCTCCTCTGATTATTGAATTAATTTAACAATTGTATTAAAGGGATATTTCAGCACATTCTTCACCTGCTCTCTGAACTGAGTCTGGGTCACGGCGTAAATCACAGTGTTTGTGGAGCAGCTCAGGAGCTGGAGCATGAAGGACAATTCCAGCAGAAACACCGGGAGATAAACAGACTGATAACCCAAATCATACATCCGGTTCCATATAGAATACACCATTAACAGGGCCCACAACAGCATGAAATTACCAGAGATAACTAACAGTAAAATGATAGATTTCCTTCGACTCTCCATCTCGGGGTCTCTGTGACTCTCTCCACTGCTGTGAGCCCGGAGTCTCCTGCGTCCTCTGCTGCTCACTAAAATGTGTCTGACGGTGAGAGCGTTGAGCAGCAGAATCAGCACAAATGGGACGGCCGGGGTTAGAATGTTGTGGAGGAACTCGATTGTTCCCCAGACACGAGATTCCAGAACATCCATTGTTACATCACAAAACCAGGGATTGTTCCACAGCAAATACCGACCCGTTAACATAAAATACCAGAAGATGTTCTTTAAACAGCTCAGCAAACTCACTGTTCCCACAACCACAGCACATGTTTTCTCACTGCAATATTTACTTTTCAGATTCTGACAACAAATGGCCACAAATCGATCAAAGGTGAAAGTGACGGTGAACCAGACAGAACAGTCTGTGACTGTGTAAAGCAGGACGGCGTGGATATTACACACGGGGATGTACCACAGGAACTGAAACTGTTCATAATAAACAGTGGGAATGTGTCTGAATATCAGGTCCAGGATAATAACCAGTAGATCCGCCGCTGACATGGCCAACAGGTACCGAGTGACACATTTGGAGAGACCGCACTTTCCCCGAGACAGGATCCCAATCGTCAGCAAGTTAACTGTGAGGAAGGGAAATAAACAGAGAAATTAGACATCAGACTGGAGCAATGTTACCAGATCTGTGTATGTGTGTGAGTGTCAGAAATAAACAAAGAAA
>NW_027141021.1:252500-255000 GCF_036365525.1 Heterodontus francisci
GTGTGTTTGTGTGTGTGCATATATATAAGTCTCAATGTCTGGGCTGTGGTGTGTGTGTGTGTGTGTGTGTGTGCATATATACAAGTCTCAGTGTCTGGGCTGTGGTGTGTGTGTGTGTGTGCATATATATAAGTCTCACTGTCTGGGCTGTGGTGTGTGTGTGTGTGTGTGTGTGTGTGTGTGTGTGCATATATATAAGTCTCCATGTCTGGGCTGTGGTGTGTGTGTGTGTGTGCATATATATAAGTCTCAGTGTCTGGGCCGTGGTGTGTGTGTGTGTGTGCATATATATAAATCTCAGTGTCTGGGCTGTGGTGTGTGTGTGTGTGTGTGCATATATATAAGTCTCAGTGTCTGGGCTGTGGTGTGTGTGTGTGTGCATATATATAAGTCTCTATGTCTGGGCTGTGGTGTGTGTGTGTGTGCATATAAATAAGTCTCAGTGTCTGGGCTGTGGTGTGTGTGTGTGTGCATATATATAATTCTCAGTGTCTGGGCTGTGGTGTGTGTGTGTGTGCATATATATAAGTCTCAGTGACTGGGCTGTGGTGTGTGTGTGTGTGTGTGTGTGTGTGTGTGTGTGTGTGTGTGTGTGTGTGTGTGTGTGTGTGTGTGTGTGTGTGTGTCTGTGTGTGTGTGTGTGTGTGTGTGTGTGTGTGTGTGTGTGCATATATATAATTCTCAGTGTCTGGGCTGTGGTGTGTGTGTGTGTGTGTGTGCGCATATAAATAAGTCTCAGTGTCTGCGCTGTGGTGTGTATGTGTGTGTGTGTGTGTGTGTGTGTGTGTGTGTGTGTGTGTGTGTGTGTGTGTGTGTGTGTTCACATATATAATTTTCAGTGTCTGGGCTGTGGTGTGTATGTGTGTGTGTGTGTGTGTGTGCATATATATAAGTCTCAGTGTCTGGGCTGTGATGTGCGTGTGTGTGTGTGTGTGTGTCTGTGTGTGTGCGCATATATACAAGTCTCAGTGTCTGGGCTGTGGTGTGTGTGTGTGTGTGTGTGTGCATATATATGTCTCAGTGTCTGTGGTGTGTGTGTGTGTGTGTGTGTGTGTGCATATATATAAGTCTCAGTGTCTGTGCTGTGGTGTGTGTGTGTGTGTGTTTGTGTGTGTGTGCATAGATATAAGTCTCAATGTCTGGGCTGTGGTGTGTTTGTGTGTGTGTGTGCATATATATAAGTCTCAGTGTCTGGGCTGTGGTGTGTGTGTGTGTGTGCATATATATAAGTCTCAGTGTCTGGGCTGTGGTGTGTTTGTGTGTGTGTGCATATATAGAAGTCTCAATGTCTGGACTGTGGTGTGTGTGTGTGTGCATAGATATAAGTCTCAGTGTCTGGGCTGTGGTGTGTGTGTGTGTGCACATCTATAAGTCTCAGTGTCTGGGCTGTGGTGTGTGTGTGTGTGTGTGTGTGCATATATATAAGTCTCAATGTCTGGGCTGTGGTGTGTGTGTGTGTGCACATCTATAAGTCTCAGTGTCTGGGCTGTGGTGTGTGTGTGTGTGTGTGTGTGTGTGTGTGTGTGTGTGTGTGTGTGTGTGTGTGTGTGTGCATATATATAAGTCTCAGTGTCTGGGCTGTGGTGTGTGTGTGTGTGTGCATATATATAAATCTCAGTGTCTGGGCTGTGGTGTGTGTGTGTGTGTGTGTGTGTGTGTGCATATATATAAGTCTCAGTGTCTGGGCTGTGGTGTGTGTGTGTGTGCATATATATAAGTCTCAGTGTCTGGGCTATGGTGTGTGTGTGTGTGTGTGCATATATATAAGTCTCAGTGTCTGGGCTGTGGTGTGTGTGTGTGTGTGTGTGTGTGTGTGTGTGTGCATATATATATAAATCTCAGTGTCTGGGCTGTGGTGTGTGTGTGTGTGTGTGTGTGTGTGTGTGTGTGTGTGTGTGCATATATATAAGTCTCAGTGTCTGGGCTGTGGTGTGTGTGTGTGTGTGTTTGTGTGTGCATATATATAAGTCTCAATGTCTGGGCTGTGGTGTGTGTGTGTGTGTGTATGTGCATATATATAAATCTCAGTGTCTGGGCTGTGGTGTGTGTGTGTGTGTGTGTGTGTGTGTGTGCATATATATAAGTCTCAGTGTCTGGGCTGTGGTGTGTGTGTGTGTGTGTTTGTGTGTGCATATATATAAGTCTCAATGTCTGGGCTGTGGTGTGTGTGTGTGTGTGTGTTGCATATATATATAAGTCTCAGTGTCTGGGCTGTGGTGTGTGTGTGTGTGCATATATATAAGACTCAATGTCTGGGCTGTGGTGTGTGTGTGTGTGTGTGTGCATATATATAAGTCTCAGTGTCTGGGCTGTGGTGTGTGTGTGTCTGTGTGTGCGTGCATATATATAAGTCTCCATGTCTGGGCTGTGGTGTGTGTGTGTGTGTGCATATATATAAATCTCAGTGTCTGGGCTGTGGTGTCTGTCTGTGCATATATATAAGAGTCAGTGTCTGGGCTGTGGTGTGTGTGTGTGTGTGTGTGTGTGCATATATATAAGT